>NC_142788.1:23064912-23244287 GCF_988280905.1 Pimephales promelas | reverse complement strand
ATGACATAATAATAATAATAGTAATAATAATAATAATAATAACTAGAATGTACATTTCCAGAGGAAAATGTGAAGTGGTGCTTGCAGTGGCAAAACTCACCACCCGGTTGCTAGGGTGTTCTGGGTGGTTGCTAGGGTGGTTGCTAGGTGGTTGCTAGGGTGTTGCTAGGTGGTTGTTAGGGTGTTCTGTGTGGTTGCTAGGTTGTTGCTAGGTGGTTGCTAGGGTGTTCTGGGTGGTTGCTATGGTGTTGCTAGGCGGTTGCTAGGGTGTTCTGAGTGGTTGCTAGGGTGTTGCTAGGTGGTTGCTAGGGTGTTCTGGGTGGTTGCTAGGGTGTTCTGGGTGGTTGCTATGGTGTTGCTAGGTGGTTGCTAGGGTGTTCTGGGTGGTTGCTATGGTGTTACTAGGTGGTTGGTATTGTTCACATATGGTTACTATAGAGTTTTTATAATGTTCATGGCATGATTTAGCAATTAGCTAATAAATATTAGCATGTAGCTATTCACAGCTAGCATGTTTAACATTTTGAAAGTTCTATGTGCTAGCATGAGTCAAAAGACCCAACCCCCATCGCGATACAATGTTCTGATGCTGAGATATAGCTGTTACAAAATGGTTGCTAGGGTACTCTGTTTGGTTGCTAGGGAGTGGCTTGGCAGCTGCCAATCATGAAGCTCCAAAGTCAATGTGAATGGATAAACCAACCCCCATCTCTATACGATGTTTTGATGCAGAGATATAGGTCTTGCAAAACGGTTGCTAGGGTACTCTGTTTGGTTGCTAGGGAGTGGCTTGGCAGCTTCCAATTATGAAGCTCCAAAGTCAATGTGAATGTATAAACCAACCCCCATCTCTATACGATGTTCTGATGCAGAGATGTAGGCCTTGCAAAATGGTTGCTAGGGTACTCTTTTTGGTTGCTAGGGAGTGGCTTGGCAGCTGCCAATCATGAATCTCCAAAGGCTGCTTGTCAGTATAATTGATATAATACAACTCCCAAGCCTGTATGACATTCAGAATGGAAGATATCCCTCTTTAAAATTTGGTTGCTAAGGTGCTCGATAATGGTTGCTAGGGTGTGGCCAGAAATTGTTGAGGTGATTCATGATTGGCTGTTTGCTACCCCGAGTCAAACGAGACCACCCTTGTGTTTCTATGACACTTCTATCCGGAGATATCCCTTTGATCTCTTTCAATGGAAGTCTATGGGAGTTGTTGCTAAGGTGCTCTATATGGTTGCTAGGGCGTGGCTTGATAGCTTCACAATGATCCTGAGAGACTGATTGGTCGTCTGAGTGAAATGAGCCCGCCCCCTTGTCTCTATGACACTATGATCCAGAGCTATGTTCAATACAAAATCCCTATGCAATTTACCATAGTAGGAAAAACACATGCATTTGATGGGACATCCTTCACCATAGTAAGTCAATGGGGAAAATTTTGGGTAGCTCCTGCCCCCCAGGGGTGCAACTTTTACCCCATTGTGAGGTATGTTCTTACAGAGCCTGTCAGCCTCTTCAAATGTGGTAAATCACAGGCTTCTGTGAAATCCTCGCTCGGAGCTATGAGTCGTCAAAGTTTGTCGCAATGTTAAGTCTATGGGATTTTTGGGAAATTTGTTCGCCCCTGGGTCGAACACCGTACCCCCGATCTCTGATAAAAGTGATAGGACACTTCTCTTCAATAGGCCGCACGATTTGATGCCTCATTCGTGGGTCTGTGACAAAAACTGTGGACGTAGGAGTGCGCCAAACTTTTTCCTGGAATAGTATAATGCTATACTAGAAATTTTAAATAACATTGGGGTCAATGGGGGAAAATTTGGGCAGCTCCTGCCCCCCAGGGGTGCAACTTTTACCCCATTGTGAGGTATGTTCTTACAGAGCCTGTCAGCCTCTTCAAATGTGGTAAATCACAGGCTTCTGTGAAATCCTCGCTCGGAGCTATGAGTCGTCAAAGTTTGTCGCAATGTTAAGTCTATGGGATTTTTGGGAAATTTGTTCGCCCTTCGGGCGAACATCGTACCCCCGATCGCTTAGAAAAGTCATAGCACACCATTCCCGAATATTCCGCACGATTTGAGACCTCATTCATGGGTGTGTGACAAAAACTGCGGGAGGAGTAGCGTGCCAAACTTTTTGGCCGACTCAAAAAACACAATAGTAATAGTGTTGCCTTGCTTTCAGCAAGCACCACTAATAACTAGAAAAATTGCATTTCCTGCGGAATATGCGTGTGAATGCTTCAAAAGCTGAACTGAAATGCTTAAAAAAAAAAAATATTGCAGTTCAAACAACAGCAAAACAGAGCAAAAAAGAAAAAAAGCTTAATTCAAATGCATTTAATAAGCTGAAATGCAAAACAAGATCCAAAAAATTGTAGAAAACTACAAGTTTACTTAGAGAGGTAAAGAGAGGTAGAGATGTAGACACAGAGGTAAAGAAATATAGGGGTAGAGAAAGAGACAGAGGTAGAGAAGTAAAGGAGTACAAAAAAGAAAGGTAGAGAAAGACAGGGGGTAGGTAGATAGATAGATAGATAGATAGATAGATAGATAGATAGATAGATAGATAGATAGATAGATAGATAGATAGATAGATAGATAGATAGATAGATAGATAGACAGACTGTAGATAGATAGATAGATAGATAGATAGATAGATAGATAGATAGATAGATAGATAGATAGATAGATAGATAGATAGATAGATAGATAGATTATTAGAAAGAAAGAAAGAAAGAAAGAAAGAAAGGATTAGTTAGAAAGAAATAAAGAAAGAAAGAAAGAAAGAAAGAAAGAAAGAAAGAAAGAAAGAAAGAAAGAAAAGAATTAGTTAGAAAGAAAGATGGATTTAAAAGAAAGAAAGAAAGAAAGAAAGAAAGAAAGGATTAGTGAGAGAGAAAGAAAGAAAGGATTAGTTAGTTAGAAAGAAAGAAAGAAAGAAAGAAAGAAATATGGATTAGAAAGAAAGAAAGAATTAGTTAGAAAGAAAGATGGATTTGAAAGAAAGAAAGAAAGAAAGAAAGAAAGAAAGAAAGAAAGAAAGAAAGAAAGAATTAGTGAGAAAGAAAGGATTAGTTAGTTAGAAAGAAAGATGGATAGATAGATAGATAGATAGATAGATAGATAGATAGATAGATAGATAGATAGATAGATAGATAGATAGATAGATAGATAGATGGATGGATTATTAGAAAGAAAGAAAGAAAGAAAGAAAGAAAGAAAGAAAGATGGATTAGAAAGAAAGAAAGAAAGAAAGAAAGAAAGAAAGAAAGAAAGAAAGAAAGAAAGAAAGATGGATTAGGTAGAAAGAAAGAAAGAAAGAAAGAAAGAAAGAAAGAAAGAAAGAAAGATGAATTAGGTAGAAAGAAAGAAAGAAAGAAAGAAAGAAAGAAAGAAAGAAAGAAAGAAAGAAAGAAAGAAAGAAAGAAAGAAAGAAGGATTAGGTAGAAAGGAAGAAAGAAAGATGGATTAGGTAGAAAGATAGATAGATAGATAGATAGATAGATAGATAGATAGATAGATAGATAGATAGATAGATAGATAGATAGATAGATAGATAGATTATTCAAAATAAAGAAAAAGAAAGAAAGAAAGAAAGAAAGATAAAAAGAAAAAAAGAAAGAAAGATTAGTTAGAAAGAAATATGGATTTGAAAGAAAGAAAGAAAGAAAGGATTAGTAAGAAAGAAATATGAATTTGAAAGAAAGAAAGAAAGAACGAAAGAAAGATAGATAGATTATTAGAAATAAAGAAAAAAGAAAGAAAGAAAGAAAAATAGATGATAGATAGATGAAAGAAAGAAAGAAAGCAATGATTAGTAAGAAAGAAATATGAATTTGAAAGAAAGAAAGAAAGAAAGAAAGAAAGAAAGAATTAGTTAGAAAGAAAGATGGATTTGAAAGGATGAAAAAAGAAAGAAAGGATTAGTTAGAAATAAAGAAAGGATTAGTTAGAAAGAAAGAAGGAAAGATATATTGGTTAGAAAGAAAGACAGATAGTATAGTTAGAAAGAAAGAAAGATTATTTAGAAAGAAAGAACGATAGATCAGTTAGAAAGATAGATAGTATAGCTAGAAAGAAAAGATTATTTAGAAAGAAAGATAGTATAGTTAGAAAGAAAGATAGATTATCTAGAAAGAAAGAAAGATAGATTAGTTAGAAATATAGATGGATTAGATAGATAGATAGATAGATAGATAGATAGATAGATAGATAGATAGATAGATAGATAGATAGATAGATAGATAGATAGATAGATAGATACACAGATAGATACATACATAGTCTATACATAGATAGATCATTATAGATCATTTGGACACAGAAAGTCAAATAGTTAAGACAGGTCAGAAGAGGATAAAAGGAAGGATAGAAGAGGATAAAAGGAAGAGTAGAAAGGAGAAGAGATTATGAAAGGAGGGTAGAATAGGAGGACAGGAGGAGTAGAGGATTGGAGGAGGAGAAGAGGAGGGAAGAGAGAGGGAGAACAGGAGAAGTAGAGGCATAAATGCAACAAAAACTTGTAGTATCCTTCAGAAAAGAGCTGAGTGACTTTCCACCAATCAGAACACAGGACCAGTTATGTGTGTCTCCCTTTGATCTTTGCTAATCAGCATCACCTGTGCAATCAGCTTTCCTATTTAGACAGAGGCCAAAATTGCTGATACTTGGCCTCGAACAAACCTCAATAGAGACAAAACTATAGGTTGTATTGGCGAAATGACCTGACCGTGAGCGAGACAAGGCCTTTGTGAACGATGTGATGTATTTTTTTTGTGGATAGAGTTAAAAAAAGGGACCACTTTGGCAAGTTAAAAAACTGGTTTGTATTGCTCTGATCACAAAAGTTTGACCTGAATTTATAATTGCTGCCAATGGAGGAATGTCTGTCACTCTTGTCCTTTGGAAGGACACAGTGAAAAAACTATAAGTCCCAGGGATTTACTAAACACATGAGAGGAACCACAACAAAAATACCTACGTTTCAAGTATAATTTTATGCCCAAAGAGTGAAAATTGTGGCCAGGCCAGCGATTTAAAAATTATTTTTTAGCATTAGGTTTCAAGCTGGCTCACTCTAGCACGTGCTCTAGCTCTGAACAGTCTCTCTCATTCACTCCCATTATAATTTCAGAAACGGGTTGAAAAACATCATGAGACTAAAGTAGAGATTGTGAAAAAAGTATAATAGATATCAAAAAGTTGAATACAACTTTAATAGCTTACAAATTTCTCAACATTTTAAAGTTTAAATGACAGAAATAGCTGAAAGTATGCAGAAGTTGTAGGCTTTGAAAGCAGAAGGAGCATAAAGCAGAATTTGAAGAATTCTCCATTGACTTCCATGTTAAAAAAAATGCACAAAAAGCTTAATAATTTAAAAAGTATAAAGGTTATAAACAAGAAAAGTAATAGCACACATGTCCTTGAAAAGCTGCACATTTTGATACTTGAATGGTTTTTGTAGCACAAAGTAGCGAGGAGAAGAAAGCGACCGAAAAACGTACGGAAGAATACGGAATAATAAGAAAGATTTGGATTTCAAGAGTGTGAATGCTTGAAGCATTCACACTAATAAATAACATGGGAGTCAATGGGGGAAAATTTGGGCAGCTCCTGCCCCCCAGGGGTGCAACTTTTACCCCATTGTGAGGTATGTTCTTACAGAGCCTGTCAGCCTCTTCAAATGTGGTAAATCGCAGGCTTCTGTGAAATTCTCGCTCGGAGCTATGAGTCGTCAAAGTTTGTCGCAATGTTAAGTCTATGGGATTTTTGGGAAATTTGTTCGCCCTTCGGGCGAACATCGTACCCCCGATCGCTTAGAAAAGTCATAGCACACCATTCCCGAATATTCCGCACGTTTTGAAACCTCATTCATGGGTGTGTGACAAAAACTGCGGGAGGAGTAGCGTGCCAAACTTTTGGGCCGACTCAAAAAACACAATAGTAATAGTGTTGCCTTGCTTTCAGCAAGCACCACTAATAATAATTTAAGCTCCGTATGTAGCCAAATCTGTGCTGGTTTGTATTGGCCGCTTCCAGTTGTCCGTTTGCTTTGCCTCCGTGACATAACTGTGACATCGACGCAAAAAGGTGTCTATACAAGAAATATATTGTCAATGCCGTGATTGGCCAATCAGAATAGAGTATTCAAGAGAGCTGTGTATAAAATGATACGCAAGGCAAACTGCAAACTTTATCAGTCCATCTTGCTGATTAAAGTTGACAATTGTTTCTTTTAATTTCCCCTCTAATGGGTGATGTGATTGTTTTGCACTGAAAAAAGACTAATTGAAATTTGTTACTGAATCAAGGCCAATTAATTTAGCACCACATATGACACATGTGATACACAGACTTTTTATGTGAATCATTTCACTGAGCAAGAATATTTAAAATGATCAGGTTTCTCAAATTTTAATGCCAAAACAAAGCAAAATACCAATGTTTATAATCAATTAATACTTTTTTGTAGTGTCTTGCTTTTCTGCTTTAGTGGAGCTCATAAATAATAGCCCCTCACAAAAAGGTCACCCCTCTATTGTTTTCAAATGAGAGCGGTGGACATATCTGGGCTCTGTGTCAGATGGCAACACTCTCAAGAGCATATTTTTGCATATTCTAATGAGTGCTAGCCAAGTAGATGAAGGTAATCGAACGAAACAATACCTAGGTACAAGCGAGACGGGAGCGTTATCATCACGCAGCTCTGTAATTAGAAAGCACCTTAGTTTTTTTTTTTTTTTTTTTAATTTCGTTCTTCCTGTCTCTTTCCATGATAAACCAAGTCAAAGACAAATCCAAGCAGAAGATATGGGTTTATATCTTGCTCTAATGTGTATATTGGTTAATTAACACAAATGCTCATTTAGATTACATCTGTTTTGGTTTTTCTTTGAGTTGTCCTCTAAGAAGCAGCGGTGGGTTACAGAGGTACCACCTTGCATAACATAATTCATCATATTCTCTTGCAGTTATATGAATTGTTGGAACAGTATCTATAAATCATGTTATGTATGTAAGGACTTTATTAGAACAGAATTGACTTTGAAAATCTTTCTTGACTTTTTTTTTTTTGTTGGAAATTCTGAAAGTCAGCTCAAAGTAGCAATTAAAGACACTCCAAGAACTTTTGTCCTGCACATAAACTCCTACAGAAGTTTTGCCTTCTAGAGAAATTTTGCTCCCCTACTTTAAATACAGTGCTGGAAATCTGTGCAACATGATCCTGTGAATGAACCATCCATCTGTCTGCAAAATCACTGCTAAAATCCCAGCCCTTGGGCATGCTCTCACTCATGTGGTAAATAGTCTGGCATTAGCAGAATTAGGAATTCAACCAGTTTCCATCAGTCTTGGTGTAATCAAGGGCTTGGCCTGCGGGTCAGTTGCATGTGTGTGTGTGTGCGCGCGTTTGTGTGTCAATAAGCCTGTAACACTGATATGATGGTGGCAGCAGCTGCATGAGCCCAAGGACATATTGCGTTCTCTGTGATTTCTAGAGTAGTGATTCCTAACCAGCTGTTTATGTATGTAGGTTCTCTAGCAGGTACTTGCATTTGGTTTAGAGTTGAAAAGATTAAAATTAAATGAAGTAAAATTTAAATAAATTAGAAGTACAAAAGTTTTGGTGTAATAAAGTCCACGTTCAGGGAAGGAGGAAGGAACTAGCAAACAATAAACGTGACTTTAATCACGTTTAAAACTGCAGTCCGCAGTTTTTGCTCTTTGTCGCCATCTCTGTTCGAAATCCGCAATTGCAATTATTCGCAGAATTATCAACTTTGCGTGAGTTGTGCCCCGACACGGCACAGCGCAGATGAATGCGTCTGTGTAGTATGACTAACATTTTCCAAAAGTTTTCAGCATTTTCCATCAATTTTCATTCTAAATTGCCATCTGAACAAGTAACATCCACTTTTGTTCTGACCAACTAAGAAAAACAAAATATTGCAGTAAATCGCTCTGATTAAATCTAACAATCATTTATTATATCACGTCAAACCATGGAAATTATATTTTGTTGTCAAATTGTTAATGTTAACACCATCAGCATTGCGTGACTACATTTAATGCCCTGATAGTTTGCGTGTTTTCGCATGGGTCCAGTTGCAGTCTCTTTTTCCAAACTCTTTATCCAAAGTTTTTTGCATTTTACAGCGGGTGAATCTGTTGTCACTGGTGTCGTTTGAACCATCACTGTGAGAAAAGGCTATAAATCTCCACCTCCAACATCCTCATACACACACAATATAGCTTATACTAGCTGAGACTCCTTCTTTATGTGTACAGATGTGACGTAATGACGCAAAGACATGTTCGAATCTCAGTACCACTGGATTTAAAAACATTACAAGCTTACCGTTTTGAATCGAGCTAAGGCAAGCAGATATGTATTTTAGATATTTCTTATCCAAAAAAGTTACGGACTGGAGCTTTAAATAAACATTTGTTTTGTGAGTGACATTATAGTTGACCTGTTTTTAGTTGAAAGTTTGAGACCACTAATGTAGAATCTTGCGCTAAGAGCGTTGAATCATTTGTTAGCACTTGCACTAGTCTCTGTACCTCCTGAACCTCTGTCTCTCTGTCTCTTTCTCACTTTAACCCCCTTTGTCTTGCTCTCTAACTGCTGTATATTTAATCGTCAGCTGAATGAAAAGCCAGGCCCCATTTGCAATTACAGTAAATTAAGAGCACAATAGGATTAGGATCCATTTCACAACCATCTTTAATTGAACCCTGACAGTGTTGCTTGCTTTGCTTAACAGCATTAACCCTTTAGAACCTGAAGCTAAAATAGGTGTTTGTCACATAATTAGATTTTTTTGACTGTAAAATTATAAAAGAATGTGCTATCTTCATGTGCAAGGTGTCATCTTTTTCAGAAAAAGATTAGCTTTCAACTAATTACAGTTATTGACCATTATTGTGTGTGTTGAGTTTGTAAATAGAATTTAAACAGACAAAAAACAAAACAAAAAAAATGAGAAATGAGGAAAAAAAAAAGACAAAATCTCGAACGAAAGAAACTAACACTTTAAAGTTGAAAAATTAAGTATAATACATCTATACAAGTCTTTTTTGTGACATTGGGTTGCACATTTTTCATTTAGGACACTTTTTTCATACACGCACACATACAAATGCGTCCATTCATTGGCACAAACATATACACATGCATACACAGCATGTAAAGATACGCGAAAGAGTAACGGCTATCCGCCTCCTTGGTTTCATTAAAAATCAATCCCTTTTCTGCTGTCTACCTCTTCTTTCGAGATTTTATTATTTTATGCAATCCAAAACGCTCTAACCTGCCGTGCTTCGTATCTCTGTTCAAACCCTTCATTCCCGTTCTGTCAGAAAGCTGCTGTCATTTGCTGAAATTACCGTAATAAGCTGTACAGTATATTGCCGAAAAGCGCATGTTGTCTACTGTCAGAGGCAATTTGAATGGTTTTGATAGTGCAAACGGTTGAAGAGTTACCGTACAATGAATACAGCTTGCTGGTCTGTGTCGGCGACGATACAGCCAGTTCTAAAGAGTTAAGAGTGAGTTTGGGTTTGATAGAGCGATCCAGAGTTCAACGGTTTTTCTAGCCTCACACTCCTGCCGGTTTTTGTTCTCTATCAGAATTCTCACTGTTGAGTCCTTTACCAAGCAGACAGCGTGATGAGCCACCTGATTGGTTGGCATGTACGCCGTAATCAGTTAAATGACAGACAGGCTCACAGCTGCACAGTGCAAGCTAAGCCAATTCTGTTACAATTAGAGGTAGCTATTTTAAGTTCCTGAGCACAAAATGGCTTTCAGATGAATAATTTGGCCCGCAGGCATCATCATTATGCAAAGACTTTGAAAACTTGTTTGTTCCTGTTTAATTGAGCCACTCTGCCCCCCGCTTTTTCTCCGGTCTAGGACAGGGATGACTAGGATGCATTTTAGGACATAACATAGGATACCACCCATGTACAGATGAGTCATGTGATTAGTGCCTCTGTGGTTCCACAGCTATAATTTGTAGTGCGAGAGAGCTTGACCTTTCATAATAGGCCTGTGTGGATCTGAGAAAGGGGGGGACCAATATTACACCAGCTCTCTGAAGCGAGTGCAACACACCACCAACTGGAAACAATATCAGGAAGGGTGGGATGAAGGGAAGGAAAGTGCTGAGCCGAGGAAAAGAGCCTGGCTCTCATTGCAAGAGGTGAAGTGGAGGTGTCACTTAATCCACACTTATGTCAAATGTTGATTTGACAGAGCCACTGTGCCACTGTGCAGACGAAAGGTCATCTATATGTGCCCTAATTCAACTAGCTGCACCACCTTTTACTTTGGTGTTGGGGAATTGATTTGGCCAAGAGGTCAAGACCTTCTCTGGGACCTTGGTTTGTGTTCTGCTGCCAGGAGATGAGATATTAGACCACTGTTGAAAAAGAACAAAAAACCCTTTCTACACACTAACACCATCTGTCAAACCTGGGTCACACCCAAGATATTTGAGTTAATCAATTTAACAGACTTTTTTTGAGCAGTGAGCATTTGGTTTTGTGGTTTTCCCTATTGAAAAGATAGCATATGTTGTGTTTCACATGCTGGTCCAGTAACACCTTGCATAAACCACCTTTTTTAGCAGGGTTATGTTGGACAAAACAATAATACTTTGTCTAACATCTTCTCTTTGGGTAGTCTTCTATTAAATGTCAGTAAAAAGTTCAGTAGAAGTGCTCCAAGCACTGGTTGCAACAGCCGCTATCGGTTAAAAATAGTGATGCTCCTCTCGGTGGCATGCAGGTGGAGGCTTGGTGAGCCAGTCCAGCAGGCCTGTCAGGGCCCTGTAATAAAGAACGCTCTCAATCAGGACACATCCACTCTCTTCAGCTCAGCACAGGGCTTCACAATCACTGCATGGCAAGCCACGGGAAAGCAAATGAGTTTGCAGTCTAGACATCTGTGCTGCTGGTGGCAGGCTGTTGGCAGGAAAGCCTACTGTGTCCCCACAGCAAATGAGCTGAGTGACTCGCTCCATCACAGCCAGGGTCTTCCTGTTTGACAATATGATATGATTTGGACAAGAGTGACGTCTTATCAGAATGTGAAGTTTACGGTGAGATGATTTTTTTTTTAATAGAGATGATTTTGTCAAGGTGGGTGTTCTGGATTATCTTTCCACATTTATCTTGTTACAGTTTGCTCTAAACAAGAATATCTAGCCACTGAAAGTTTTTAGATTAAACTTGATCACAAACTTACAGTAGATCATACGTGATGTTCAATACATGAGCAAAATGTTCTTTTGCAATTTTTTTTTTAGTGCATCATGTATTAATTGTTCTGCATGGATTGTTAGCAATTCAGTCTGGATCAAAATAATTTATATATGTAGATATTATAGAATATGTTATTGTACTTTCAATTTTTTTGTAGCTAAAATGTTAATTCTTTTAGTTCCTTATTAAGAAAAGCAAACAACCATGAATGAAATGGTTATTATCTTAAATTGAATAAATATATTAATGTTATATGCTTATGTCAATACAAATATTAGTTTATCGTGTGCATTAACATGTTAATTTTGATAGCTCTAGTTTTTAATACTTGGTCTAGTGTGGAAATCAAAGTGTCTGGTATTAAATTGCCATTTATGTACTGGGGAATATAAGATCTGTATAAAAAGCTTAACAAAAGTTGTTGTTCCCCCCTCTTACACAATCCCCCTAACTACAATGTCCACTTGTAAAAATCATCCTCTTAAAAAGCATGGAAATTGGCTGCATGGGATAAAATGTGCAGTGTTCCTTCTGTTCCTTTAGTATGCTGTTTTGTCTTCATTACAATGGCTCCTGTAGGTTTTCCTTGCACTTAAAAACTCAGGGTGATTGTGTGTCCTGAGCGTCGATCCTAAACCGGGCTGTACAGAGGAGCCCTAATTCGGAGGCTGAGAGCAAGTGTTTGTTATGCAGGTTTAATTATGTCCAGGGGGCCTGAATGTGTAGGCCTGGTACAGACTCTCCCTCTTTTGCCCTCAATCCACAGTGGACAGGCTTGATGTCTTTTTTCCCTTCTTTTGCAGTGAGTGAGGCAATTAAAGGTCATATCAATTAGAGCATGTTGCAGTCTCCAGCCTCATTGTAAAACAGCTTGCTCCCGTGTACGAGGGGAGGGCTGGATTGCTTTGCGTGAGGCGAAACCTCCAACTCGCATGTGTAACGGGATGTTTACAGAAAGCAGTAGGCCCTTCGTGATTGAGCGGACATGGCAATCAGGGCGATGTGATGGAGATTAATGGGGTGATGTTGGGGTTAATGATGGCCCGTCCAAACTGTAATCACACACGTCTAATCCACAGGTTTTTCCTCTGTTGGTCAGGATGATATATTGGTGAAGTTTGATTCTCTGCAGAATTTTATTTATTTTATTTATTTATTTATTTTTTTTACAGTTTTTTTCCTCTTTCAAATTATTTTCCAAGTTACATTTCCATGATTGCGGAGCATTTGAGTCGGGGCCAGGTGACAGCGTGGTCTGATTTATTGTGCAGGGCTGCATAACAATGTTTCTCTGTGAACATAAAGCTTCTTATTTAAAATTCCTTTATGTCTATGGTAACAATAATGCACTCATGGCAACTTGAGACTAAAATTGATGTCATTGATGATCCTCCAGTCCTAATGAAGAAATATTTGCCAGACAGTATGAGCCAACATGTAGAACGTTTTTTTGGCTGCCGTGCATATTTTCACATTACTGGTATTGTTACTGTAGGTGGTGAAACATTTCTGTTTCCTTGGCAAAAGAGTAACCCTGATTGTGTTTTCAAGGAATATTGTGGGTTCAATACAAGTAAAGCACAATCAATACAATCAATAGCACTTGTGGCATAATGTTGATTACCACAAACACATATTTTTGACTCTAAAAGTTTTGGTTAGAGACTAATTAAGGAATCAAATGTCAACTCCTGCCTAGCAGATACTAAAGAAAAACACAATGATACATTCAGACAGATTCACATATAGCTCTTACTAAAGGCACAGAAGCTGTAGCGCTTGTGTTTTTGGGGTGCTGTCGATGATGTCAACCGCCTATCACATTCCGTCTCTCCATTGGACTGGTTTCATACGTGCTGCTTCATGACGCACACACACAGGGGCGTTCCCACAGCATTTGACGCAGCTCGGGTTCGCTTGAAAGGAAAATAAGGTTTGGGAGGCCATGGTGGCTTTTTGCCTCACAGGTTATAATAATTGTCTCAGTCTGGTTTGAGTGACAGGTGAGCCAGGGGCAGGCTGGGAGTGCGCTGAGCAGTTTACAGGTACCTCCTCCCTGTTTCCTTTCTCCCTGGGGAACTGAACTGTGATGGTGTATGTTGATGTGCGGGAGGAAACAAAAACTCCCTCGTTAGTCATAATTGATTTTGGACTGTATCATGGCCTTGCAGGGCTTTGTGACATGTTTATGTGATCGTGTCATATCGCAGGGCTTAATAAACATTCTGACTCTTAAAAAAAATGCTAATCAGATGTCACCCTGTTTATAAAGGAAAAGGTAGTTAGCAGTCTTTGTGAAAGTGCAGGTAATATACCCATTTTAGTACATCTTATCCTTTAGCAAAAAAAGCAAAGCAGACAGTGACGCAAACTTGTCAACTTGTGCAAAAAATCACAGTTTTGAATCAAAATAGGTTTTCTGCCAAAATAAAAGGCCTATGGTTTAATTTTACTGGCATAGTTTGAAATATTAGTTAAGAATATTAGTGTTGTAATTTTACTGTTGCTCTAAAAGAAAAGGTGATTGTTATTATCTTTTTTTTATTTTACAATACAATAGTATCATTACTATAATAAAATATGCGTTGATTTGTTTAATTTAAGAATTATAATATATTATTGTAATGTATTATTATTGTTATATTTTCATGTATAGTTAATTAAATCTAAAAATCTATTTAAATCAAATGAAACTTTGAGGAATTTGACTGTGGCAGAACGAACCTGCTGATTCACAATACTGCAGACTGTGTAAAACTCTACCACTATTATTGTCTGAGTGTTTTTATAAAATCATTCTTCCTTTTATAAAATTCTTCTTTTCTTTGTGATATTTAACAATGTCGATATCTCAGTATTGAAAACACATAGCAAGGATTAGGGCTGCACGATTTTTCTGCGATATGTATTACGATATAAAAACAATTTCACCAGATGACTTGAAACTCTATTTGGAAAGAATGAATCATTCTAGAATGACTGGGGTGATTTTGTCATAGAGTAAATCCGCATAGAAACTGATATTAATAGAATGTTAACTAATGTAGTTAACTAGACTTTAATAAATGTAACCTTATTGTAAAGTGTTTCTGATTTATGTCTCTTGAGTTCAGTGTTGGACAGATCAGTTGTTTTAACCATTCATTAAAGTGAATTGGTTCTTACCTGTTAGTTTATGAATCGGACGTGTCATTAAAGGACCAAGGCACACGTTGTGTGGTTGTCCAGGCAGTTTAGGACATCGCTTAAGATTTGTCTCAACAGAGAAAACATTGCATTACTTGATAATTTTTTTGTTTATTGAAAGTGTGTGTGTTAGTCAATTTTTTTCCACTGGATTTTTTTTTTTTTTTGTCAATTTTGTTTTTGAATAAAGGGTTGGAAATGAAAGTCTTTTTTTTAATCTTTTTTTTAATTAATCAAAAAAATAATCCTCAGATTAATCAATTATTAAAATAATCGTTAGTTGCAGCCCTAGTCTGAGGTTAACTCTTTATATGAAAGGTGTCACACCAAGCTTTTCCACTAACTTTCAAATCTTCTCTCTCTCTCTCCTCTTTTCCATTTCTGCTCTGGACCTGTGGCTCCTTGGAAATTTGGCATCCTCTGTTACTCCACAGGTAAGAAAATATTTGGCAATGCTTGATTTAACTTCAGCTGTTCAGGGGCATATGTTCTACCAGTAGTGCTAGTTCGGTCTGATCCGAACGTCAATAATCTCCTCTGCTTCGTCAGCCGATGCGGGTGCGAGAGGCCGAGAAACTGTGAGGCGTCTTGCAAAGTTTGTAGATGTCAGTAAGAGAGCTGTCAGCAGGGCTCTGCAGCTGTTGTTGTTTTTGTTGTTGTTTTTCAGTCCGTGGTGAATGTTAATGGTGGAGCCCCTGCGGCAGGGAGAGCTGGTTGTGTTATTATGGAGGTGGTGTGTGGCCAGGGGTCCCGGGGGCTTATCGTAATGAGACAGACCAGGGAGCCAGGCTGTGATCTGACTGGCATTGAAGCAGGGGTGCCTCAGCAGGACCCCTGCTCTCCCTGCTGGTGTCCGACCCTGTGCCTGTTTCACTGCATGAGTGTTTTGTTTTACCACATACTGGAGAAGCTGTTCTGGAGAGCTTTTCGGTTGGCCATTGATCCCAGGTCTCTCCACAGGCCGCGGTGTCCACAACCGCTCATAACCAAGCAGGCCTCACAAAAGAGTAGCTGAAAAACTACTTGCCGTAAGTGAATAGTTGAGTGTGGTCAATCTTTAGAAAGCAATTTATTTATGGCAGATGTCAGTCATTGGAAATTCTTGCAATATTCAGAACTTTTATTAACTGTTGAGTGTTGAAGCTTTTGAAGGAAGTTCGTGCACACTACTTTTTTAAAGTTTAAGATCAGTAAGAGATAAAAAAAATAAAACTGTTATTCAGCAATAATGCATTCAATTGTACAAAAGTGAGAGTAAACAAGACATTTGTTGCAAAAAATATTGCCAACCCCAAACTTTTGAATGGCAGTGTAGATTTAATTGTGTTCTACAAATACACCACTGCACTGTAAACATTTTTGTCATTTTTTATGGATAAATTATTTTAAAAGTTAAAATGCAGTAAAATAATGTTGGTTAAAGGGTTAGTTCACCAAAAAATAAAACTTTTGTCAGTAATTACTCACCCTCATGTTTAGATTCCTTTTAGGGCCAGTTTTCATCCCTTAAAAAGCCGTGATCCAGCTCTCAGATTTAATAAAAAATATCTTAATTTGTGTTCCGAAGATGAACGAAAGTCTTACGGGGTTGGAACAACACGATGAACTAACCCTTTAACTAAGTTACCTTACTATAATCAGTGAAAAATGAAATATGATTTAACATAGCTTCATCATTTTACTGTAAAATACTGTAGAATTGGTTTGGGAAAAAGTATGAATAACCACATAATTTGAAATGTAAATAGATATAATTCTCAAGAAAATGCATCTACTTTTACAGTAATGTATTGGTAGAAGGCACCCTGTAATTCATGGTTAAAAAATAGATAAAGATCTTCCCAGATGTCCCTGAGTGACACATGATTTTCTTTACCATGACTTTAACAAGATATATATTATTTTTGCAGTGTGCAGATTTGTAAAGTCTGTAAAACTGTTGCAGTAATGATTCCAGCCAGTTTGGGTCAGCCTGTTCTTTCACTCGGCTTTGACTATGGACATGTGGAGAGAGCAGTCACACCTTTACACATTTATTTCACATGTTTCTGTGGTTTGTCTAAGTGTGGTGGTGGTAAATGTCAGTTCAGAGGGAGCGTGCAAGACCTGACTCTGTCCTCATTACACACATCAGCAGAGCCAATATAATTCAAGCAGGCAGGTCAACACACCATAGAAACCACACCTGGCCATCCTTGTATGCGTTTAGGCACCTGTTACGATGCATGAAGGAGAGACGCCCACTGTTCTAACTGTTACTGAAGGATGGGGCAGTGGTCAGGGAGCGTACAGACACCCCATGAATGAGTAAGACAGATGGGGATTGCATTGTGCTTTGGATATACAGATTTATGAAAACAGCAAGTGTGGCTGGGAATAAATTGACTGCGAGCTACGCATGTGTCTGTGTGGGAGAAGATGACAAAGTGCTGGGCGGGACGGTCTCGGAGCTAAATCCCGAAAAGCTGAGAGCTTGTTTCTTCACCAGGTCCAAGCGCAGTACTCGTGCTCTCTTCGTATCAGCTTCTCTCTGCTTCGTCCCAGCCTATTCATTACAGCTATCACTTTAAGAGTTTATGCATTGATCTAATATACTGTTACACAACTTGTTATCTTTTTCAACTAATAAGGTTCCAAAACTGACTGCATATTGACAATTTTGTGTGCATTTGATCATTCATCACTCATTTTGGTACTTGCTCACAAGCTGCTTAAGACTAAGAGGTGGCTTGTGCGCTCCACTTCTATAGATCAGTGGTGCGTGCACTTTTGTGTGAGCGCAAAACCTGCGGGAATGAGTAAAATGAGTAAAATGCACAGGCACTATTTAACCGGAGAGAATAAAACCAGTGAGTGAGAGGAGGCGGGTGTGTGTCACTTCTCTGTCTGAGAAGTTTTTTTTTTGCTTAATTTTTCTTTGCACTGTGCTGAGTAAGTTAAATGTAATGGGAGTTTTACTCTCAAAGCAGTGCTTGTCAAAGCGCTGGAAGTACTGAAGGTGTGGATTAGATTTATAAAGTGGAAGCAAGGCCTCAGAGTCCCCAACTGATGCTCCTTTTTGGAGCCTCTGGACCTACAGAAAGGTGAAGAAGAAGATTTGCAGAACTGCAAAGAGAAAAAAACTAATGTCAGGGATTGAGAAAATAAAGAAAGATGAGAAAGAGAAAGAATAAAAGCACCCCTTTGAGAGAAAAGCAAGGATAAAGAAATGGATGGATGAAACAAATTTCCATGCTCTGTGAGGGAAATAAAGGGGTGTGAGAGGGCAAGGCTGTGTGTTAATTCCCAAGCGGAGGGTTCAACGGAGCCTTTTATCACCTGTAAAAAGAGTGTGAGGAGGCAGAAGCCTTGGGCCCCTCCAGGGAGAGACATTCACTGGCCCTTTATTGACTGTCCGCACAACAGCAGAAAAACAAACAGAGACTATGAACAACTTACCGCTTGATTTGTAGGACCCTTGAATATTTTTAGTTTTTAATGGCTTGTTTTTTGGGGATTTAAATCTTAATGGATTCATTTCAGTTTTCATATAAATCTGAGCTTGTGTCTTTGGTTTCAGATCAGTCAAAAGGCTTCCCTATTGTTTTGAGGCCTGTATAGATATAATGTACAGTTAGCTATTAATTATCGCAAATTAGAATCACTTGCTAATATTTGCTGTCATTCAGTGCTTCATGTCTTCATATCATACCACATACTCTCTGTTGTTTCATACAAATGCAGATTGTATCATCTGGGGTTATCAAATGTACTGAAAATGACCTCAAAGGACTTCAGTTCTAGCAATACTGTAATGTTGTTGCTGTGTTAGTGTTGTTATTTTTTTGTTAATAAATCTTTAGTGGGAAGCCATTTTTTCAGTTTATCAAAATCTATTTATTTATTTATTTACTTACTTGTCTTTACATGTCTGCTTGCTAAACAAGTAAATGTAGTGAACATACATTTTTTTTAACTGATCATTTGATTTGATTTGTTCTGTGAAAATCAATAATGCAAGATACGAGAGGCATGAATCTAGCACAGTGTATGAGATTGGTTGCCCAGTCAAATATATAGTTTAGTATCATATAATTTCTTTTTTTTTACTGCAGAATACCATGATTTGATCAATCAGAATCAAGTATTCCAGAAAGCCGTCAAGTTGAGATATTTAATATCACCAGCTGAGTTTAGCACTGCCACGCTGCTACAAGTTAGCTCATCTTAGCACACGATGGCCCCATTGTCAACAGCATGATTAATATTTACTCTGCTCTCTTTCCATATGCAGTACTCACAAGAGACGTCCAGCTCTCAACAGAAAAAAAAAAAAAGAGGAGAAAGTGTGTGCTCGTGTATTGTTCTTCACGCATGCCCTAGAGTCACAAAAAACAACAAACCAGCAAACAAATAAATGACAGACTCATCAGAAGAGGCTTGAGATGGATGCAGGGAATAAGGGCCGGTGTATAAAAGATGTGAATGCTGCCTTGAAGGCCAGGAGATTTCCATTCTCACTCATAGCTAGAGACACTGAACGCTGGTCTTTTACTTTGCGTCCTTCTCTTTTTTCATTCTCTCCTGGCAGACTAATTACAGACACTCACAATGTGAGCGATGCACAGGATGTACACTTCACAGAATAATACGAAACAAAACCCGGCTAATGACACTGCGCATATCTTAATTACAAATCTGCTCAAGAGGCACAGAAGATTCCTTTTGTAGGTCCCCAAAAGGCGATCAAATAAGCCATTCAACGCATCTAGAATGCTTCACCTGGATCTCTTTGTTGGTGCAGGCCGGCGTGCGGATCATTTAAATGGGATCTCTTGATTCATTACGCTTCTATCAGTCACACCACACTGTTTCGATGTAACAGCATGTACTGATTATGCAGCCATTTAGGTTTGATCTAAAAACTCAGCTAAGTCAGCTTATTCACAACACTGCCTCCTTGTGGTCCTACTGTATTATACTAGATAACGTTCGCAGAGGTATAGCATCCCCCAAAATTATTTGGACACTTTTAGGCTTGTCACACTTGATCACACTTGACACTGCATTTGTAACTTCTCTATCCTGATCCATTTTTGCTATTACGTTTAGCCAACTGGGCCCACGGTGATTTGTACTGGATGTATGAAGTCAGTTTTTCTGAAGTTTACAATGTCTGTGGACATTTTCCCCAATTGTTTATTATATTATGTTATGTTATATATTTTGAAACAAACTTTATGAGCTTGGTGTGCATGCACGCAGATACTTATTTGAACCACAATTTGGCATTTTCTTTATATGGTTGACCATAGATTTATGTGTACTGTGATGTTCAATCAGCCTCTCATTGCCATGTACCCCCATGTTTCCTGTTGATATTCAAATCTTTATTATGTGTTAATTCTTTCATTTGTGCATCTGTCTGCATTCTCACTCCTCATTCTCTCGATCTCTCTCCATCTTTCATCCTTTCTCTTCCATTTTGCTCCTATTCTTTGTCCTTTCTGTCCTGTGTCTTCACAGGCAGATTGACTTGCTTCATCTTCTTTCCTTCACATTTCAGCAGCAGCCCATTTCAATTCTCATCTCTCCTTCAAAGGGTCTTTCACTATCCTCCTCTCGCTCCCTCGCTCTCTGGGGAGTGAAGAGGGCAGCCTTGAAAGACAAAGATGAAAGAGAAAAGAAAAAACAAACACGCAAACAAATAAACCCTGCAGTAAAACAGCTTTTTCCATCTTGGTCATGGCAGGAAATCCAAAGCGGAGGCAAACCGACAAGGCCCAGGTGGTAATGTACATGTACAGCTATAGCGCTTAGAACACTGACCCAGAATGCAGAGAGACCAGGGTGGTGCTCTCTGCACAGTTAGTATTGTGTTTTCTTATGAAGATTCTGAGAAATAATTGCTCGTATGGTTATGTAACATTTTAAGCTGATTTCATCAGATCTTTCTTTATACTATTTACAGAACAATATCTGAAAAATTACCCCTGCAATCTATCAGTCTGGCAGGTAATAGAAAATATTTTCTGTAGTTATTAAATTACCGATAAACAAAGCCTTAAAGGGATAGTTCACCAAAAATTGAAAAATCATCATTTACTCACCTTCACGTTGATTTAAACCTGTATGCCTTACTTTCTTCTAGGGCTGGGTGCGATGCCATATCTCGATATGGCATCGCAATAATATTTAAGTAGACTACGATGATAAACTTTTGACATATTTTACCCGATATGAATAGACCTAACAGCCTATTACTAAGCAGAAATAAACGGACAACAGCCAGTCAGACCGCAGATTTTGGCTTTTGCATCTAAGTACACGCCATTTGCTAGCAGAGCACTGTTTGAGGCAGTGAAGAATGTGAAAGCGACAGTGAACTCGGTTTTGCACTATCTTCCAAAGCTGAGGAAATTGTTGACAAAAAAAGTAACACAATTTCAATTATTTGGAAGTGAAGTATGAAGAAATATACGTCTGAGTATCAGCAACATAACAGTGAAAGCTAATTCCATGTTAGGTTAATGATATCTCCTAATGGTTGCATGTACAGAGTGAACAGCAGCGGTCCTAGTACTGAGCCTTGTGGTACGCCATACTGAATTTGTGATCAATAAATAAGACTGCTACTGCTACAAACTGATTTACTGCTACAAACTGATAACTCATTTTGTGTTCCAAAAAGAAAAATCATACAGGTTTGGATTGAAAGTATGGTTAGTAAATGATAAGTAAATAATGACAATTGTTTAATTTTTGGTGAGCAATCCGTTTAAATATTCTCTAAACCTCTTTTAGATATTTACCCCACTGGGAAAATCTTCTATTGGGACATTGACTACAGTAAAGGGTTCAACATCTGTTTCACTCTTTTTCTCTTTTTCTCTCCCTCTTTTGTTTTGTGTGAGGGTTTAATGGAGTCTAGTCAGAGGGATGTAGTAGGGTCTAATGAGGGCTACATCACAGATGCAGACCGATGTCAAATGTCTGCCCTTATTTACAGGTGAGGGCTTGCAGGACATGGAAATAGGCACAGAGAGTTAATTAGGCAGGAAGGTACTGTAAGGTGGTCAATGATGGGCAGCCCCATACATACACACAGCTGATGGGAAGGATACTTGACCTTCAGAGCTGGCAAACAAACATTTCGTACGGGCGATTTGCATGCCTGTGGTACACTTGTGCACGTTAGTTGCTTTTGTGGATATACCTTAATTTTTTGTTTATTTAATATTGATGTCATTTTATAGTATTTGCATGATATTTTTTTCAGGTCTGTTGATCTTTAGTGGTACACAAGACTAATACAATACCAATGTCCAATTTATGCTAACCCCAGTAAATTTTGTAAATTGTAATGTGAAATAACACACTGGAGACTATTGTTAGATTTCATCACTTAGATTTCATCACTTGTCACTATAGCTGAGATGGGCTAAAATTTATGCTCTTTTGCCTATAAAAGGCGACACGGGCAGACAGCTCTCACCACAGACTCGACCACATTATCACCAGTCCCTAATAAAAGGAATGTCACAAAGTGTGCTGAATGTCATTATTAATAAATCACAATTGTTGGAAATTGACCTTTGATCCAGATCACACGGCAAGGGAAAATTCTCTAGAAAGAAAGCCCTGTCCATTTATGTCAGTCACGGCCCACAATCCAACACTTTATTACTGAAAGAGACAATTAACCTTTTTACACTGACGTCACTTGCCAGTAAGAGAAAGGATGAAAAATACACAGTTCAGAATGATTCACCAGATTAAAGATTCTGAAATTTGTGTTGCAGGCATTCTAGTCATCTGTGGTAAACTTTTAAACCACAGGAGATGAGAAAAATGACATATGTGTTTTATTAATACTAATTTATTGAAATTTAACACAATTATTGTTCTTTTACACCTGCAATATTCTCTTACGCCAGTGACAGTCATTGTTTTAGAGATGGTAACAGACTAAAGATAGACACATGTTGCTTTTCATCCTGAATGTACTTGCAGTATGTTAGTTGTTTCCTTGTTTCAAACAATGTTTTAAATTACCTTGTTTCACAAATTCCAGTGTTCTTCTTTGTGCAATTTTAGAATTGTTATTTAAAATGTTCCTGTTTTGTTGCTTATCATTCTATTTTTCAGTGTCTTGCTCCATTAGCACCTATTTTTTTAAGATGATGTCCCTGTTACAGAACTAGAGAATTAAAAACAGTTGTACTGTACCTTTAAGACCTGATTACACATAATGGTGTAGTTCACATTGTCGTTTATTGTAGCCGGAGACTAAAAAGGTGTTGATGCGTAATTGTGCTTTATGGTTTGCTCATTGTTGCAATATCTGCATTGTATTTGCTGCTTACATTTCACAGGCTTGTTGATCTGACAAGGAACCTGAGAAATATCTATATTGTAGCCTATAGTACATCAGAAAGTGTGAAATCTACTTTTTCAGGTCCTCTTCAAAGATACCTGTGCATTAACAAATATCTTCAGTATTTAAGGAGGGAGACATAGATGGGGCAAAGGAGAACATAATTATGTGTTACTTATTTTGTCTATTTAGCTACTTATTTTATCTTCAATTTTGAGTTGTTTATCTGACAACTTTTTAATTCCATTTAAAAGTTTGATATACATTTGATTATTACAAGTGGAACTGCATAGCAAATGGAAAATATATTTTACCTAGTACTTTCGGGATTATTGCTTAAATCTTGTTTACTGATATCTCTTTTTGTGTAAAGTACTTTATCTTTCTGAAATGTGTTAATGTGTAAAATTCCACTGTTTAATAAAACAGTTTGAATATTAAAAACAAAGCTAAAGCAAATTAGCATAGCTGGTCCTTGTTGGGGAATTCACGGGTAAATATTTGTATTGGTTCATGTAATTCTCCTCTTTTATGCTGCCAGTTTGTTGATGAAGCCCTCATTCTGTCTCTTCTTCTGCTTTCTGTTTCCATCAAGGTTGATGGCTTGTCTGGGCATTATTGTGGGTGAGCTGTGGTGGTCAGTGAGGCCAGATTAATAATCATGGTAACATTGAAACCCAGGTGCACAAAAGTCACTAGTTATCTATGCAGTATCCTGAAGTGGAAACAGCTTGATTTGGGAAGAGAGCCCATGCTAGCAGCCTGCGTGTTTCCATCCAAATGAATGTGAATTGGTGTGTGTGTGTGCTTGCCATGCGGAAGCTACACTAGTATAGAGGAATGCACTTTGCTCTATGTGTCTTAATTGGATGGACTCCGGACCCTGGGGTCGGCCCACCTGCTCCTCTCATTCTGGGGGAGAAGAGAGAGCCAAATAAGTCAAAAGAGTGTTTTATGATTTTTAAGATTATAATGAATGCTGCCTAATGACCATATATCGCCTCCTACATTATAGCACTAATGGAATAGTCATAGTAAGAAATTCTCATTGTTATTTTAAAGTCTGCTGTGAAAGACACTTCTGCACATATTTTGCACTGATTGTGTGAAATGTGCAACTGTTATGGCTTAAATTTTGGGCTGCAGTCTCATATAATTTAGCTAATCAGAGTTATACAAAATAATCAGACGTAATCCAATTTAAAACAAATAAATAATTAAAAAAAATATGAAAAAGAAACACAAACACATATAACAGAACACCATTCATCTTATTGGGATATAACATATACACAAGTGTAAAACAATTAAAAAAAATAGCATTTTAGTAATAATATAGAATTCATATAGAATTATTATTAGTGTGATGAATGAAAGTAAAGTCTTGGGGTCAACAGAAATGTCACACGATAAGTTTTATTTTTATTGTGGTTCTTCTATTATATATGAGATACAAAGGGTTGCTGTGCAAGGGTTTGGCCGGGTAAATATTTTGGCAAATTAATATTTTGATGGTAGGTGAGGGTTGGTTAGGTGATGGACATTGTTGTGTCGCTGTCTTGTCTTAATAAAGAAGTTTACCCTGTTTAACCTCTTTTTAAGTTGCAAGGAGAATGATAGGGGGTGGGAGAGAGTGTGTGTACTGTGTGTGTTTGTGTAAAAGAGAGAGCGAGACAATGAGATGCAGGGCTACCAGGCTGACTGAGGCAATTAGATCTATTATTAGTCCAACAGTGGAAGGATTGATGCATACAATAGTCAGTGTGTAAGCAGAAAGCCAGGGACGTGAACAAAATTTTAACAGTGAGAATCTCCTAGATTATAGAGGCCTTCATTAACATTTTCACACATGGCTGCTCAACAAATGAGAAAAGAGCCCCACCATACAGGCAGATTTATCAGGTTCTCACCACTAGGCCTCGCCTGCCTGCCCAAAGGCTCACTCGTCACCTTTTCAGCCAAGAGGAGGACAGAATCCGCGTGGAGGCAAAGGACCTGAAACAACAGACCAGCTTTTAGAGCTAAGCGATTTTTCCCAATGTCAAAGCATCTTTCTCGTTTCAGTGATCAACAATAAGGATGGCCTGTTGACCTGGCAGAGTGCAATAGAGCTTTGGGCCAGCTGACAGAAGAGTCACTTCGGTCCAGTCTTTGAAAATCCTGTGATGTATTCAATATGTTGTTGTGAATTCTGCTGATTTGTCATCAAGAAGATGTAATCTAGCTGGTTAACATAGATGATGGTTTTGTCGAAACTGCAGAAATTGCTCATTGTTTTGAGAAGCATCAGTAAGAATATCTTTAAAACTGTAAACTAGTTGGTAATGCTTTGCATTATGTATAGCTACGATAGTTTTTCAAGAAAAGTGTGTTTATGAATTAAAATATATACTGTAAATATTGTCCCTAATCAATATAGATTTATATTGTAAACGAAAAATGGATCAGTCTCTTGAATTAGGACAGTGTAAATGTTTGGCAGGGTGAGTAAAATAATGGAAATACTATTCTGACTGGACCAACCGAAGGAAAAATAGATCAATGTTAAGACCTATATTTTCCCCTTCTCCCCGGTGATGCACGTGATACGCTCAGGTTGGCTATTTGCTTTTAACATTAGCTTCGGGTGTCAGAGCATACCCCCTTGATCCTGGGTTGAATCTGGTTAAAAGCCACACGCACTTCAGATGGCATAGCGTACCTTACGTTCCCACCTGCTGACTCTGAGAAATGTTTTTGTGAGGGAAATTTCCCATCTGAAAGCTTCATTCAAATGAAAAATAGTCTGCTTCCATAAATGGAGGCATCAACAGAGCAGCAGCTAAAGAGAGATCTGGGAGAGGTGACATATTGGAAGGGAAATGGATTATACCCCATTAGTTCTATATGATTTCTTGAGGAAGCTAAGGACTCACTTCCACGTCTGTCTCGGCGGTTTCGCTGACTCACTCATACTTTTTGGAGATATGTCGGAGTCTTCCTTTTACATCGCGCGAGTGATAGGTGTGGAAAGGTGGAGGAGAACTGAAGCAAACACTAGATAGTCCAATTATCAGCAGCTAGTGAGTGGGGGCTGTCAGGCTCTGTGATTGGCTGGAGACGCAGGGTTCCTTCCCTCCTCCCCATGGTGAAAAACCCGGGACTGCAGATACAGGAGGTGGTAGGCTTGTTTTGGCCTTGTGCCAATCTCTTCTCGGTATCAATAATGAACATTTTAAAGAACAGCTTAGGCAAGGAGCAAACCCGACTAATGTCCTTAAGACAAAGGGAGATATTGCAGCGGACAGGGGGCCAGAAATCAATTTCCCATTTGCTGCTTTAATTTGGGTGTGATGGGTGGAGAGATTAGGGCTGCTGGTACCTGTAAGCTTCTTTTGCTTGGGCCGTACCTGACGCCTAGGGTCTACCCAGCTCGACCCCGTGCTAATTAGAGTTCTGGATTGATCCGCAAACAATGTGATACCAATCTGTCCTCCACAACCCCAACAAGTACATCTTCCCAAGCCAACATCTTGATAATAGGCACATAAAGCAACTGCTAATGGCACTTTCTGGGCAGAGCCCTGTCGGATCTAACGCTTAAGACTTGTTTGCTTATTCTGCACCTTAGAGGTGGCATGCCACATCATGAATGTCTGTTTGGATTGCTGTATTTAGCTATCCTCTAAATTCCGAGAGTGTCCTTTCTGTGATTTAAGGTGTGTACCATCCATCCAGTCAATTGTATAGTCACGCTCTCTGACTCGGGTCAAACATTCTCCGACGCTTCCTAAGTGTTGTCTCTTTTTTTTAAGTTGAGACTTTGCTTCTAGGAATGCATGATACAGAGGTCTCATTATGGTACCAAGAGTTTTCTCATTTCCCATTTTAACAGTTTAGATGAACTTTTCCATTATCTAACACACTTTGATTTAATGGGCGGCAGTGGCTCAGTGGTTCATGTGGGTTGTCCACGAACCGAAAGGTTGGTGGTCCAATCCTCGGTTCCACCTGACCAAGTGTCGAGGTGTCCATGAGCAAGACACCTAACCCCAGCTGCTCCCGACGAGCTGGCTGGCGCCTTGCATGGCTGACACCGCCGTCGGTGTGTGAATGAGTGTATGAATGGGTGAATGTGAGGCTAAATGTAAAGCGCTTTGGTGGCCATTAGGTCTATGAAGGCGCTATATAAATGCAGTCCATTTAATCCTCAAAAATACTACTAATAAAAATAAACACTACTAAAACACTACTTTAGCAAATCTCAAAATGAATATCCATTTTCATGACTCAATTCAATTTTAAAAACATTTCAAATTAAAATGTTAGTGTTTTTTTATTTGTTATTTATTTATTGATTATATTACAATTTTTTTTTGGTTTATCATATTTTTATATTGGCTCCTCCCTATTTGCATCCTCAGTTTCCTTCTGCAAATGAACCATATCTACAACATATGAAGTTAATGTGCCTTTCCAGACCTCAAATGGACTGACCAGTTTTATTTTATTTATTTACTTAAACATTAATTGCAAAATGGTACATTAGTGATGTATCAGCAAGACATTCCCTTCGAAATGAGATGTATTGACATCAGTGATCAGATATGATGTGGCCGTTTTATTTCTGGGTGGAACATGGAAGGCACTTTCAAATATGCAATGCATATTAGAGTATGTGTAAACGTTCATAAGCTTGGGTTTTCTAAAGGTGCCTAGGTATGGCTATGTGTGCCTATACTCCTGCATATTAAATAAGAGGCTTTTTGGGAAGGGTTCCTCAGAGGAGTTAATTAAACTGCTACCGGCTGAAGCTGATGAGCCACCCCACTCTGACCTTGAGGCTGCGCTTACCCTATGTGTGTGCATACACACCTACATAATCAGCCCTGCCCGCAGCCCCACTCCCCTCCCCCGCCCCGCCCGCATGATGCCACCACCACATTCCCACCAAACCCCCATGTTATAGTGAGTGAGGTCTAAAATGGCATATTACAATTTTTGCTGATACAGATGGATAATTGACTTCATGTTATGGCTTTTAACCTATACATGGCCACTATAAATATCTGATCATAAATAAGTTAAATAAGTTTAATTTAAATAAAAAAATATTTAAAATAACACTAAACACTAAATTCATGAAAATAAAACAATATTTAGTTAAGTAAATGTTATAATGTTCAGTATATTCATTTTGAGAATTGCTAATGATAACATTTAACAATATTATTAGTGCTTTTAAAGATTATGTCAGTGCTATGGGATTATGGCAAAGGTAATCTACATTAAAATAAGAGAGAAATAAGCATGTAAATTATAACATTTGTAAAATACCTGAGTGACGGATATAGAACTGATATTTCATGCATGCCAAATACTTAACTAACTAATTTTTGAAGCAAATTTGACACCATCTTATAAACATAAAAATAAAAGTTCAAGGTGTGACCCAAAAGATTTATTTTTCGAAGTGTTATGTGCTATATGCTATTGTGGTGGGATTAATCTAAAGACGTAACTTGCATCATGACTATATCGATTATTGACACTTGTATGGTATATTAGCAGCTTTGCCACAATGTGTAACATGAACTGTTTTAAAGACTAAAACCTAGCACGATTGTAGCGGTGCTCATTCGAGCATGTGGCTTTCATGGGTCCTTTTTCCGAGTGGGACATGATGAAGTGTTTGGTGTGACAACGAATGCAAATGATCCCTCTGTCAAGGTTGCTTATTTTAATATGGCAGGCTGGGGATTTATTAGGCTTGCTTTCTGTTGGCTGTAGTTGGAGTCATACAGCTGCTGGGATCACAGACTGGAGACAAACCAGTGTGAGTATGTGTCCCCAGGCATCCACTAGATCTAGCACTGCATCATAAATACATGTTGTCATATGAAAAACTAGACATATACACTTACTCCCTATTCCCACCGCAAAGTATGTGGTTTATCTGTAAATCTACGAACTCAATCATGGATGTTGTGTGGGTAAGACGTGTTTTACTTTCAGCCATTAAAAATACATTAGGGAGCGGGCTGACGATGGAGGGGGAAGACAGAGATGTTCTGAGATGAACACACTGGAGAGTGCTGGACTGGCTTTATATTTACTGTTTCAGAGTGCAGAGCAGAAGCCGTGGGTCTCAGCCCCGTTTCCACCTCACCAGGTCAGCGCCACCCCGCCGTGTCTGGTCTCTGCACCACATGGTGCGGGCACGATCCGCTCAGCGAAGCTGTCTCTTTGAAAAGCTCCATCCACACATGAACGGAGCGCAAACTAGGAAAAAATGTTTAGCAAGAATGGAATGTCACAGCGGATAAGCATCACAAGCTGCTCCATATTTATTATGTGCAACAATTTGACTTACAGAGAATTTAGATTAATAACGCTGAGCCCCAGGAAGTCATTTCCTTCGGAGCGGGTGATTTACATGCTGCATCGCCCGGAGAGTAGCTTTTCCCAGGTCCTTCTTTAGTGTCAGCTGAAAATAATGACATTTAACACCGTGTCCAAGGTTAATAGGTGCTCCATCCCTCTCATGTGCTTTTGAATGTAGGAGTGGTTTTATTAGAAAGTTGTGCTTCGCAGGGCACAGATGGGAAAGTGTTTGTAAAGTCATCAAAGATAGAAAACTTATGCTTGACGAAGCAGTCCTCTTGTTTGTTTAGCCTGAAAGTAAGTTTGTTCTTGTGCTGAATTGTATTTAGAACTCAGGGGCCAATTCAAATGACGTACATTGAGTGTGTACGTCAAATTGAAATCCCTGTCTTTTTGTCCTGCCAGTTAGATGCCGTTCTACGGCTGATGTTCGTATCGCTGAACTGTGTATCACAGGTGTTACTCATGTTTCGGTGTCTGTCTGATACTTCTGCTGCCCTAAGGGTCTTAAGGTGTATTGATGGAGTCAGTTCTCTCTCCCAATAAAGAAAACTAGTATTTCAGCTGGGGGATGGTGATGCACCACCCTGAATAAATATATTTTTCATGATTGCCTCTTCCCTGTGTCATAGGATTGTTTTTAACAAGCCTGACTCCCCTGCCTGGTGTGCAGGACACTTATTGATAAATGATTAACAGCTGCAGAAGGTATGAGGAGCCGAATTGTGCCTTCCTTCGGTGAGCAGACCTGGTGTTGAATATTTCATCGGCTCACAGATGTGCTGCCGATGTCTGTATAACCGCTCCTGGCCCCTCAGCCCTGCTCTATTAGAGACCCGTGAACAATGATCTGCAGACCTCTCCGGCACCCATTCTTAAATACGAGATAACGCTGGGCTTCTCTCAACTCTCATTTCACAATCACAGTACAACCTGTGTCGGGCCAGGAGGATGTTGGCATCTGGTGAGATCTGAACTGACTAAAATGTTCTTTTCAAACGTTCTTGAATAGAAGTTTCTACAAGTAGACATACTTTTTGAATACATGTAAAAAAGTTGTTATGACTGGGCATTTAATGTTGCCTACTGTAGTAAAAATATAATAAAATGGGAAGCATCTACCAGAAAAGCTAACAAGGCTATTCTAACTAGCCAAAGCTTGACCACATTGGTAAACATATGTGTTTATGTTGACATTGTGGTGCCAGGTGACCCCGTCTGTCTGTGTTACACTGCCATCTCCTGTCTGGGAGCCCGGTGCGAGGAGGCAACAGGGATTTGGAAAGTCTGAATGTTCTGTCTAGTTCTGAAAAATACTACTCCGATCAAAGAAGTTCTTGCTTTAATCCTCCACACTCAGCTGCCTTCCCCAAAAACACTGCCAGCCAAACTGCCCTAAGGTACTGCTGCTATTTTTACTCTTCATCATAGCACAACAACAGAAAAGGGAACCCTTGCGTGTGGGTGAATTTGAAGGAACAAAGCATCAGGGAATAATAAGTTTTTGTAGAGCAGTGATAGACTGATATGCTGATTATTTAGCTGAAATGATTTTGTTTATTGTCTATTTTGTGTTTTTTGAGCAAATAACCATGTTCACTTGCCTTGTTAACAAGGTTATGTCCCACTTATGTCAGTTTCTACTGAAATTACCACATCTCTGTCACCCAAAATCTGTTAACTGACCCATTTCATGCATGCCAACCTGCTATTGTGGCATAAACTAAGTAAAACCTACCTAGAAATTAGAATACCGGCCGATATTAGGCATTTTCCTAACTATCGGTATCAGCATTTATAATGGCCGATAAATTAATATTTTAAAAACTACCGGTGCGGTGATTCATGTAAGGGTGGCGCTGCCAACAAAGCACCTTAAAGCTGTCACAAAGAACTGGCGAAAGTAATGATTGTGAATACATCAAATATAGCAAGGGGACATTTTAATTGTTTGAATAATACTATTAATTAATACACATAAATAATATCGGCCGATATATCGGTATCTGGCTTTTTCATCACCTCCCAAAAATCCATATCGGTCGGGCTCTACTAGAAATACAACATAAAAAGAAAACGAACTGGGATGTATGCCACTAATCAGAAGAATGGCTACTGGATGATGATGATGGTGTGTGTGTGTACATTTGAATTTAATAGTATGTACTAGAATAAGTATGGATACACAATATAATATTTAGTTTTAGTGTTTATTAATTTACACCAAATAGTGCATCATTTTAATAATAGTTTATCGTTTTATTAAAATGGTAAATGCATTCACATATCTCGAGATGTGAATGACAGAATGACAGAATTCGATTAAAAGTGTAATCTTGATATTTGTATTGATAGACTGTCTTTGTGCACCCATCTCAGAGACTCGATCATAATTTATCCCAGACGAATAGAGAGAGCCTATTCGCCATTCTGATGGGTTGGTGTCATTTTTTATTAACTGAATTGTGAGGGAATGATCAAAGTCCATAGATGTCAAGTCGTCAAAGTCACTGCTCTCATATAGAGTTATAGGATTGTGCTGTGCCTCTATATTGACCTTTTTATTATGCCACAGAACACACTGCCTAGCTGTGGTTGCAGGTCTGAGAAATCCTGGCCCATAAAATAACCTGCTAGATGACTTTACTCCCACCCTCTCTCACTGTTATGTACTTGTGCTTCATGGCTCATTCAGATATAAATAGGTTTATTTACATTTTGTGAAGCATTGCTTTCTCAGATGTACAACAGAAAGCAAGAAGACTTAACAGCTCTGATAGGCTGGGCTTAATTGTTTTTGCCATGAGCATTAGGCAAATGCACCAGGTTTATTGCACATGCCTCGCATGTTGTTAACATCCCCTTTAAATCTTATGCTACATTCAGTATCTGCTGTAGATCCCATCACCCTTGTTACTTTACAACCTGATACGACCATAATGGAGCATAACGATAACTCTTTATTTGGATTAGTAGGCTTACTTCTTCATTAGATTGGTATTTTTAATATACAGTAGTTATTTATTTATTTCACTTATGTATGATGTCATATGTCATGGTTAGAGATGAGTCATAGTAGTTTTTGCATATATATTTATTTGCACATTTATATTTGTTAGCAGCAATGCTTTTAATTATTTAAATTATTTTGATTTTGGACAGTTTGCATGTTAATATCCTTTAAATCACTCCTGCTACAGCCATGCACATGCAGAAGCATTTTATTGATCACAATGCATGGTGCTTCTGTCTGTTTTTGATTTTGTCGATTTTGTGAATATGATGTTTTGCTTATCTCTATTCATGGCCAGTATTCAGTGTGATGTGTTTTAGATCACCGAAGGCCCTTGTGACTAGAAGGTACATGGTTGTGACAGGAGACAGAGAAACAAAGATTAGAAAGAATGACAAAGAATGGAGAGAAGGGAGGGAATTAAATGGCCTTACCGAGGGAAAGAAGAGGAGATGGGGGTTTGGGGTGGAGAGCTGGCCAGCATCGGATGAAGGATGAAAGTGGGGGCTGGAGTAATGGCAATGACGAATGGCCTGTGGCTCATCAGTGTTCGCCAGGTTGGTGTGCAAAGATTAGATTCTAATGCAGTGCTTTGACTTTCTATCAGTAGCAAATGATCATAGAACATCCAAATTAAGTGTTGTTTTGATAAAAAAAAATGAATCAAATATGAGACTCTGCCCTTGAACAAGAGCCCTTTAAACTATGAAGGATACATTAGTCCATTAGAGAGAGAACTCTGACAGGCAGATTTTTCGCAATAATGAGATATGTATGCATGTACACACACACACACACACACACATACTTATATAATGATTATTATTTAATTAAAATAATATATATATATTTAATACAATTAATTTGTAGTATTTATATGTAGTTCTGTATATTCTTACATTTTGTCACAGTTGTTTAATTATTGTGTTAGTTATCACATTAAAATACACATTGTACTGCTGATGTAGCTGATTATATGAAGGTTTCATACTGTTAATCTTGTGTAGGAAATGATGGTCTTTACAGCCATAATGATAATACAGTAATGGTACCTGTATTTCGCCCTGGTACTTTGTGTCTTTATGGCAGTTTTGAGAAAGAAAAAAAAAGTTTTTGTGACAGGTTTGACAGTCCTTTTAGAAAATGTTGTCTTTTAGTTTAAAACCAAATAGACTGTGTAGCAACAGATTATTAGCAAATGCCTTTTTAATAAAAGGTAGTCTCATCCAATGATGCAAATAATTTTGTCTGTTAGTGGTGTCTTCTGGTACTTGAAGTATAGTGAAAGGCTGCCGCCTTTGCTACACACATCCACTACCCTAGTGGCCGTGCGGGGGACAAAAATAGTGTTCCGTCTGTTGCCAAGGTTACAACATTGACAACATGACATGGCCATTCATTCTCAATACTGTATCTCTCTGGCCTTCTGTGAGCACACGTCTGCTAATCTCAGGCCTCAATCTGCCCTCCTGTCTATTTTTGAAGGGTGTGGAGATGGTTTGCGTTGGTGGGGTGGTAGAGGGGGTATCTTCCCTTCTCACTCAGCACATCTCACCAAAACACACACAGACACACACACACACACCTCTACAGCAGCTGGCTGATAACACAATAAGAGTTCCTGCTCGCCACCAGAGCGTGAGAGGTGTAATTGAAGCCGTTTCTATGCAGGCCCATGTGTCACTCCTCCATTTGCAGGTATGCCTTGCTGAGAGGGGATGGCACTGAATGGTAGAAGAATGGTAGTCACATTAAAACTGTAATTGAAAGATATGTTATCATGCCCGACTCTTCTCGGGAGTTGGCACTGTGTTCAGAGACAGAACGAGAGGGGGAGGTATCAGAAGCACTCTTCCGCTAAAGGAGAAGAAAGGAGACCTCTTTTAATTAAAGGGGGAACCAAAAGTTGAGACTGGAGGCATGTTTGGCATGAATAAGTTGCCCCTTGCCTTTGTTCTGTGACATTGACAAATAGAGTTCTGGGATGGAGAGAGAGAGAGACACTTATCTTTGATGCATAATGAAATCAAAGTCATGGAAATGAACATGTTCTTTGAGGTTCAAGGGGCTCATAGTGAACTCATATTATCTGCTTTTTACAAAACACGAGTCGAGGCAGTGTCACACTGTGTCATTTTTAAGTATGGGGTTGGTCAGTGTTGCCGTCGTCTTTTGGAGCCTTTTTATGAAAGCATCAATCGGAGTTGTTATCAGATGTTTAATTACTGACTTGAGATGCTCATGGTTAGATGGCTTGATTGACACGTTTTGTAATTCTGGATGTATAGTCAGGTTCATTACTGTTGAGCTGATGAAATCAATTCAAAAGGCAATTTGGTTGCTTGGAAAATCTGCTTCGAGGTATACTGTAAGGGTCATTGAGAATATTGATTTAAACTTCAGCTTTCCTCTGATTTGCTGGTTTGAAATGGAATTAGACGAAACGCTGGTGAATCATTGGTATTATTCAAATTAATATCGATTTTGAGGAGGCGGGAGGAGACATCCAGCTTTTTGATAGAATATATTCTAGATATCACATGATTTGAGCTAAAGAACTTTGACATAATTGTTGTCAGAATGTATTTCTTATTCGAAATGTTATTGCCTACACAGAATAAAACTGTACCAAGATGGTTGCCGAGTTGACTGACTTTTCCTTAAAGTACTTCCAACAAGGTATATTGTGCAACCACAAAACACACCGCGTTTATATATTAATAACAGTAAGACCATTTTTATTACAAATACAAATTTTATTAATTTTATCCTTCTTGTTGTTCTAATTAAATACATTTTTAAAACAATAACAGAACATAAATTTAATAGCTTTTTTCTAAGCATTACTGGAACTTTTATTGTCTAACCAGCAGTCAGGTCCGGAGCGGTTTTGTAATTCTTTTTTGGTTTTATACAAACTTCTGTATTTAGATGAAATAGATTGAGACATCGATCAGCTCAGTCTATGCTTGATTACAGAGCAATTGTGTAAAAAGTGGCTTTACTTCCTCACTATAGGCTTTACCCATCAGCCTCATTCATTCATTGCCCCAGGTCATTGAGCAGTGGAAACATGCCTATTTAACCAGTGCCGCCATTAACAGCCTTCAGATTTTCATGACGGATGCCATTTCTCAGGACGTTCACATGGCCGTTTTTACTCGATGGCTCCTAGCAGCATTCCCAAATAGATTTAGCAATGATACTGTGAGGCAGAAAAGGGGGAGATAAAAGAAAAGGGAAAAGCGACAAAAATAGCTTTTTCTGCAGAGTTCATTTATGGGTGCCTTGAATGCATTTGAATTACGAGTGCTTCATCTGCCTTGAGCTGATTTTTATTAGCTGCCTATTTGTGCAAGATTACAACCACAGCATCCATTTTATGCCATCTTTTTTATGTTTAAAGCATAACTTTTAGTTAAAAAATTTCCCTCACGCACAGTCTGTCCACCCTGTCAGAACAACGCATTCACTAGTTTGTTCTTAATGGGTAATTTTAATGTCACTGGCCACAAATTAAGAAACAAAGCTTGCAATTAAAAAAGTTTATTACGCACATTTGTGGCTCCTTGGTTTTAGCCAGAACTCTCTCATCTTAATGTCCTGGGAGAATGCGGCAGATATTCAAATGAGTTACTTTGTTATTACCTACAGTGATGCTTTGCTTTCACATTCCTTAAAATTAATTCTATCCTCATGAGTGGCGGATATCACATTCATCTTGTTTCTGCTGAACACCAGTCTGTGATATCGTTTCTTAATTCATGCTGTAATTTGGCCACGGTGAGGAATGTATTGTGTCTGATTAGATACAAACAAATGATCCTCCCCAAGTGAGAGGCCCTGGTTCACTCCACCTATACTCTTGTATGTATTTCCATATGGACAAATATTGTACTGTTTGTGCTACGAACCTTAATTCATGTCTTGTTGAGGAGATGCTTGACAGATGAAAAAGTGCTGTAGGCTTTGATACAAGAGATTCAAGACGCATCAAGAATATAATTTAGGCCATTTGGGTGGGCTTAAATACTTGCAGCTACCAAGTTTTCACATTGCAACATGCCACAAAAATACACTAGAATAAAGTTTTGCAAGGGCAGGTACCAGTTATGTTCTTCAGAGAATGTAAAAATCTAGTTGTCTTGTTTTGCTCTTTTTGTGTGTGTGTGAGTTAAGCATTCCCCATTACTGGCAGACATGAGAAGCACATGGCGTGGATTTGTCATAATTAAAGCAGGACTTGGCGCAGCATCTGAGGGAGACACGCAATAAAGTCTCCAGTTTATTTAGAATACTCTCTCTGGTGCCTCGGGGGACTTGGGGGACCTCCTTGCACTAAATCTAGTTGCCAGAACATATGAGGGGGATAAAGAGGTTGTATTAAATTAGTTGAATCTCAGATCTCCTCTCGGGCAGCTCAGTATTGCATTTGTTGGTTTCTCCAGCCCTCCTAGCCCCTTTTCTCAGTTTGTTGTATTGAATCAGACAGTGCTCAGATCCTCTCCACTGCATGAGTTGAACACTATTGAATTTTTGGCTTGTAGATCCACAATTTTAACTTCTTTAGACCATATTGAATTTACCGGCCTAGGGATCAATAATACTTTTTGTGTGTGTGTGTGTGTGTGTGGACAGTATTGAACCAGGGGTTCACACCACATCTGAAAATCCTGGAATTGGCCAGATTATTTTTGAATCTGCCTGTCACACATAGATAAAGACTTTTCAGTTATTGTTGAGAAACTGGGTAAAAATACTCACTTGTGTATAGCAGGGTTTCCATTGTCCGGTAATAACCGGACATTGGCCGGAAAAAAAAATAAAATGTCCTACAAAACTCGTAGGCTACAGGGTTTTTTTTTCTCTCATCTAAACTGAATAGCCTATGTTCATCAGTGATTACAGCCTATATCAAGCAGGGACACATTTGTATGCATTTTATTTTTGGATTTCACCGTAATGAATAGAGAGTCTCCACAACGGCGATAGATTGAAACACGTGTCCGAGTGAAGTTCGCCCAACTTGCGCAGCACGTCGTCCATGTAGCTGATAGCAGCAGACACGAGCGCTCAGCTTGATTTAAAAAAAACAACAACAGATTTTAGCACTAGATCTCTTATTTAATAGCGAACTAAATAAATGATCTGCTAGTTAACTGGAGATGTTGTATTTATTTGTAGTAGGTACATCCGTGCCTCAATGTTTCAAAAAGTGAATGTGTGTGAAACCATAGTAAAAATTCATTCATATGAATTCATAAGCCTTCATTCATAAGGGTTCATATGTGTACAGTATCTAGTACCTGATACTTTTTGTAGTACCACCTCACACACTAAAATGTGAGACAGGTCACTGATTGGTCAGAGAGAATCGTCACTACCAGTAGGGTTGGGTATCGTTTGAATTTGAACGATTCTGATTCCGATTCCGATTCCTTGTTTCGATTCCGGTTCCTAACGATTCTCGATTTCGATTCTTTTAAGAGGCAGGGTCAAAAAAGTTTAGCTAACCTTGTTAACCAACGGTCTTTCTGAAGGAAATACTCCTTCTGTCACAAATACTTGTCACAAATTTAGCATTTTGCCGAGATTTCGTTAATTTTTAGAAAAGTGAAGCCACACTTTGGACCGCCGACATAAGCTACTCATGTTCGACTCGCGCGGTTATGCCAACACTTCCGGTAGACGCTTCTTCGTTGGTGTTGTTCAGCGGTTTCTTCTTCCGCTCGGCGGACTGTGAATATCGAAACTAGGAATTGAAATTTTAACTTTTGAATGATTCCGGGAAAAACGAAAAGTTAGTCCCGGTTCCAATCGATACTCGATTCTCGATACCCAACCCTAACTACCAGTGTCATTGGATTTGTGACACATGACACCAAACCCAACAAATTTAAATAGTCAGCAACAGCAACAAAAAAAGTATTTTGGTTAGTAGACAATGTGTCGGCGCAACTATAATGATCAGTCTATAATCCCACCCACTTTTAAAAGTACTATACTGCAGTTTGAAAAGCAAACCGAGCCGATTCGTGCAGAGCCAAGTCATACCACACAGTGGAAAAGTTGTCCCTTTGCAAATTGATCATCATATTCGGAGGTACTATTTAGTATGAAAAACTTTGAAAACTACTGCTTTAGGTTATGGTTAAGAGTAATAACTACATTTTTTGAGGTCGAGGAAAGAGTAATGCTATTGAATTGGCATTTTGACTCACTAAAGCTCTAAACAAATAAAAATATTCCGGCATAATTCCATGTGCACGTTAACCTCAATTTTTTGCTTTCACAGTGGGAAACTGGTTTATTGTATGGGCCATGGTAGTGCATTTGGATTTTTACCTCCAGGGTAATGAAAGGCCTAATAAATAAAAACATCAGTGTTGCAGTGAGCAGCTCCAGCATATGACTGGAATGCAGTGAGGCCTGGATGTGCACAGTCTCAGGGCGGAGGGGTGGCAGTGGCTGGCAGAGCTGATGAATGGATGGCACGCCGCATTCTGACAGAGACGAATGTGACGGCCCCGTGCTATCAGAGCGGGCGGGTCCCTGCTGAACGGGCTGTGGGGAGATCACGTGACCAGACCCCATTCTCCAATCAGGGTGTGGCGGAGGAAGAATACAAGGAGCCGTGGCTTGTCTGTTGGGCTCCACAATGACCTTCTGCCTCAAAGTAAGTGTCCCAGATGGCCATCTCTCACACAGAGCAAAGTGATAGGACGGGGCTGCTGTAGCCCGGATAACCATCAGCTCACTGGATTTGTCCTTCATGCGTCGTCATTAGTGTTTGGTCGGGTTAGGCGCCTGGAGACCATCCCACAGGCATCAGATAGTTATCCCTGCTTAGCTGGAATGCAGACGGAATCTGATGTGTTCACGCTGCTATCAGTACATGGTAAGGTTAAATGCCTGGAGAATGTCTTGGGGCAACCACATTAGGTCAGTCCACCTGATGGAGAGTGTCATGGTTAAATATTACAGCATCTCATTTCAACTCCACCCAAAAGAGCGATTCTTTCACCTCCCACCAGAGAATCGCTTAACGTTGCACTGAGCAGACCCATTACAAAAAAGAACTGAGTCAATGGGAAAGGGAGATGATTAAGAGGCTTTCTGTGTTAACAGAGGAGAATATCAGGTTTTATTGAGCTCCCTTCTATTCACTAGAAGTCTGTGTTGCAGACTGAACTTCAACTGCGACCAGGCTATTAATAGACTATTGATGAGTATTGATCTCTGGCTCGCATGACACATGAGATACAATGAGCAATAGATCCCTATGAAAAGCGGTCTTCTCTTTTTGCTTTGCACCAATTGCATATTATTATGGCCTTGGAGAATTTCTCTGAAATATTGGCCAGCTGGTCTTTCATAGTATGGGGATGGAAAATGGGTAAAGCACAAGCTCAGATCGGTGACCATTTTGTAATATGCTCAAAGGAACTTTTAATCATCTTTGCCCACAAAGATTTTAAAAACAATCAATAATATGTGTGGGATCGGAGGCTACAAACTCCTGAACAGCATTGTGGACGTGTTTTATATGGGCGTGCGCAAGGCCTCTGTTTCTCACATAAATGAGAAGAAAAGTTCAAAGCCCTGACATACACAATTACACATGATTTAGAGGGATAATGACCAGGGAGAGTGTGTTATATCAATAACCCGTTTAATGGTCAATCTCAGCAGGGGTGTCTGTTGACTTGTGTTGGATTTACTTTAATTGATGAAAAGCCGTATAGCAGGTGGCTTACTAGGCCTCAAATGAGAGCAAAACTCAAATAGCCAAATTAAAAACTAAATAATAGATGAGAGACACTGGGATGCGATCAGGGAGAGAAAGTGTTGTAATTATTTGCCTGTGGAAAGAGGAGCTTCTCTTGTAATGTGGCTCCTTATGTTGAATTCACCGGAGTGACGAGAGATAGGTGATATACTCTGACTTTTTCCTTGTGTCCTTGTGGTTGGTTGAGGAAAGTCAAACTGCTGTCTTTATGAGAAATGATTTAAATGCAGAATGACACCATTTTAATGGAATTAGCCACTGGAATGAGAGCCAACGCTTGTGTATTTGGGCGTGCATGATGGCTGAGGAAAGGTTGTGGTTGTTGTTGTTGCGAGGCCAACTTGCTGTCACGCCAACTGTTGGGAGCTGATGTGATGCTCTGCTTTCTGTCATCCTCAATACTCTCTCTTGCTGTCAGCACATACGTGTTAGCAAACATCCTTGGATGATTTGAACAGAGAGGGTGAATTACTGTTGATGAAATCAGTTCTTACTCGCTGTGAGTTTTCGTTCATCCATATTCTCTTGTAATAACAGCCTGCAGTCCTTCTGCTTTTTTCCTGGCAAACAATAGTTATTCTCGTAATGATTCAATTTTTCAACTGTCTTTGCAAATGAAAGAGACCATTTATTCTTGTTTTGCATTTTTAGCCGTAATGATGAAGAATGTTAACGAGCAGCGCTGGGTGATGGTGACGAAACGTCCACAGGGCACGGAAATCTGCATATCAAAGAGGTCCCTGAGTAGGCACACTCTGAGAAATGTGTTCAACACTACTCTCACCTCCCCGTAGGCTCTGGGCGGCAGCAGAGGATGCATCCTGAACATGAGCCAGACATGTTTGCAACCTAGAACTCTCCATAGCGTTGCCTTTGAGACACTGTCACAAGTTCATCTGATATGGATTTTGTTCTTTCTAGGAGTTTAAAGCCGTTTCTCAAAATGAGTTCTTGTCTGTTCTTGTGGACTTGTGAAACGTTATCAGTCGCTGCCCAAATACTGTTACCAATTCAAAGTTCACATCTAGCCAAGTACTGTTCAAATCTCTGGATGTGTTCTACAGTAGCTAGTTAAGAGATCAAGGTGATCACCGGGCGCTCAGTGCTCATGTAACCAGCCGGGAACAGCCTTACCTCAGCTAGCCCTTCTGGCTTTTTCCGCTGACTCAGATGTCTCTGTAGTGGTTAAACATGATATATAATTCGTCTTGTGCATGTCTATGAATCTATATTTTTTTCCAGGGCAAATCATTTTGGCTGAGGGCAAGGTGAAGTTTCATAACTTTATATACAGTATTTAGGCTATTTAACTTTACTGTTGTAGCCTATAGAGAGCCGACTTTGTATGTTTGGCTGAATTGTACTTGTCTTTATTTCTTATTCTATAGCTTCTTATATCTTTACTAATACTTATATTATCACTATTATAGATTATTAAAGCTAAAATTTAACAAAAAGAGACAGGGTTGTGTTTTATGTCGGTGTGCTGCCATGAGGCTATCGGTGCTGACAATGTGTTTAATATTTTTAAAATGTGAATGAAAAGAGGTAGGCTTGTGTTTTATATTTCATATTTTTTTTTATAAATATACATGCAGTGAAGATAATCAATATACGTGTTGCATGAACCACATTTATGTGGCTATTAATGTGTTTAAGATTATTTAAAATGAAATCAAAAAGAGGCAGGGTGGTGTTTTATAACATATTTCATTTTGTTGTTGCCTAAATATTTGGGTTGTCAGTTAAACGCGTTATTAATGGCGTTAACTCAAACCATTTTAACGGTGTAATTTTTTATCGTGCGATTAACGGCCTAGCAAACTTTGTAGTTTTTTCACATGCTTTTGCAGCAGGACGTGGCATGCGTGGCGCTGCGCTATGAAACCCATTCATTTCACGACGTTTTGTTGCTTTATCGACCAAGGCGCAAGTGAATCTAGCTAGACCGGAAACAAAACAACAGGCATGCGGACACTTGTTTTATGTCTGTGAGCCGGCCAAATAGTAGGTTAACATTACGTTTTGAGTGGATGACAAGCGCGAGACGCCGAAATGGATGCCAATACGATTATGAATGGAAAGTCTCCTTTTAAAAAGTTGCCAATGTTTCCATTTACAAGACCAAAATGACCTGTGTGTTTTGTCGTTGTGAACTGAGTTATCATCATCGCAGCACGTCCAGTCTGAAATACCACTTGGCCAAGCACACACACTGCTGATGCCAATTTTCCACCCCCTTGTCAATATCAGGACCTCGTCAGTATTTCACTCACCCTTTTATTGATGGACAGTGTTACATTGTGTGACGGATTATTTGCTCCAAGTGAGAATGTTAGTGTGAAATTTAACACAGTATATGCCATGTTGTTTTCAATATAAAAACATTTGTACAAAGCAAGCCGATTCACTCTTCCATGTTGATAAGAGCATTAAAATGAGGGGAAAAAAAATTATGGGCCAAAAAGAAATGAAGGGACATTTAGAATAGATAATAATGTGCGATTAGTTGCGATTAATCGCGAGTTAACTATGACATTAATATGATTAATCACGATTAAATATTTTAATTATTTGAGAGCTCTACTAAATATACATAGCTTACAGTGATAACCAGAGTAGCCAGAGAGAGCTACAGTGACGCTATCAAGAACGCTGCTGTTCCATTTACAGAATTACTTACCAGGACACTAGTCTGAACTTTGCATACTTGGTATTGAGAAACGCCTTGAGCTAGGTTTGTGAGTTGTGATCCGGCAACGGGCATCAGCATGAGCTCTTGCTGTGTGAGTGTCACACTGTTTCTCTCTGGCAGATTGCTAGATAAAATTCTACATGCCACCTGCTCTGATTAACAAGTATGCACTTTTCTGATCCCTTAGCCATTTATGGCAGTCAGTGGTAAATGGCAGTATAGATCGTTTTTCTTGTTCGATTCAGTTTGTTTGTTTGTTTTTAGCTAAAGAATACGCCAGTCTGAAGGTGATTGTGTTTATTTTTTTTACTTATTGGTGGTATTAGAAAAAAAAACCTTACAGGGCTCCAGACTGTGACTAAAACGGTCGAGTAATTTGCAGATTATTTTTTTGCTGAGATAGTTTTGTGATGAACAGCCCATCACATCTTTTGTTGTGTCGATGTAATAAAAATGAGATGACATGCAACAATGTTGCAGTGGAAAAAAACCTCACTGAATTCTTGCGGCAAATTACGCACAGGGACAGCGAGGATCATCCTTCCCCGTCAAAACCGCATGTCAAAACGAAAAATATCAGGCTTTTTCAAAGCCCTCAACTCTATCTGGCAACAATGCTGAAGGCTGTGCCAGCATGAGAGAGAAAATTAGGGAGACGGGTCAATATAAGCTGTGTGGACGCAACGATTCTGTTTTTTAATTGTTACTGATATGGATTCTTATTTTCAATATCTTTTAATCTTTGCTGTTTTATGTTACTTCCTGACCTTCATCCATAATCACAGTAAGATTGCTACTTAGTTGTCACCTTTCATATGTTTGTTAATTTTAGTAAACAATTATCAAACTTTCAGCTTTCAAATTCTGTCAATTTCATCACGAAATACAAGCAATAAATGTAGTTTTGGCCCACTTTATGTCGCCTGGAAGATCGCTCAATCAGCATTTCAACCTTGGAAAGAGCTTGTATAAAACAGCTTGAGAAAAATCATGTCACGCAACAACAAATTTACTTCAGAAAAGCCGTTCAATGCTCATTAAATTTTCTAGTCAGCAAGAAAAATACATATATAAAATTATATATATTAGGCCTATATATATATATATTTTTTTTTTTTATTAAAAAAAAAAAAATAAAAATATATATATATATATATATATATATATAATTTACCTGTTGTCTTCATAAGAAAGAATGGAAGGAACTAAAAATAAAATTCAACGTGCCTATATAATTGCATTGAGCTGCCTTTCACCAAATTTACCTTTCAGATATTAATGAAGAAAAATAGATTTGGTGTGTGCTAGACATACCAAAACATTTATATGATGCATTATGAGGAGGCCAAACTATACTCATTGGCAAAGTGATTATTAGATATTATTATGGTCTGTGACACTGGCTCAGATTCTGTGTAAAGTACGATTCTTCGTGACTGTATGTGAGTTGGAAGACAATTCAGTTCTTACTTTAAGTGAATCTTAGTTCCCATGACATTCACAAGATGGATGAAAATACTGATGCTGTAAAAGCAGGGCAGATGTGACAACACATGACACAATAAAACGCGTTTATTCTTTTGTGGCACTTAAAATTATTGTGCTCCAATTTTTTCTGCGTATTTCCACTTTTTCCCTCTTATACTTGTCAATGAATTGCTCCTTAATTTATTCTTTTTTTTTTTTTTATCTGGAGCCCTGCCCTTGCTAGACATGAGTCAGATCACGGATATTGTTTAACCTTATGTAACAACCAGCATTGTTGTTATAAGTAAACCAGACCGCTCACCATATGGGGCTCTGATTCATTTTTTTGTGTGGCTTGCATGCTGTTATGGGGGGATCCTAAGGAGTCATATTGTGGAGCCTTCAATTGGACCGCACACTGGTTTAGATCTCTCTCACACAGATGGACGATGAGCTGAGGGAATCTTGCATGGAATGATCAAAACAGCTTGACATGCTGGAGGAAATGGGACCGAACGGAGAGGAGGAAGAGCAGGAGAGGAGTTAATCACTGCGCTAATGTCGTACTTCATCATCGTTTTCCTCGATGCCACTGAGCTCAGCTTCACTCGGCCATTTCCACTGCACACTTATGTCACTCTCCGACACAAATGCATCTCTTCACGTGCCCCCTGCTTGAATCCTGCATTAAAACCCCATGATTATGGGCCCATTCCTGCCGAAATACTGCCACCTGGCCAACGATCTATTCACATAGTTACTTAGATAGAAAGGGATTGTGAGGTAGAGTGAGAGACGATGACTGAAAAATACAATACTCTGGTGTAAATGGACATTTTGAGGTTGATGCTGTTCCTGCCATGCGAGCTTTGTCTTTGGGCAGATGGTGTTTAGACGTGTAGATCACATATAGAGCCCACAGAGGGATTTAATGTGTGTGTGTGTGAGAGAGAGAGAGAGAGAGTAAGGGCTTGGGCCATGCTCCACCTGCCTGTGCTGGGAAACAGATCTCTGGTATCAGGTGAAGGTGAGTGAATTTAAGTGTCTGCTCCCTGGGGTCCTTGTCGTGTAGACAGTTACAAACAGGATCCAGGGGAGCGCAATGCTGCTCCGCATGGTTGGCCGTGAAGCATGTGTCGAAGAATATGAATCCATCATGAGTTCACATAACTCTGAACCCCTACTGTCTCCCTGGCACAAACCCACCTCACTCTAGCATTACCAGCAACCCATACCAGTACCCAGAGTCGTCCATGGCAAAACGCATAACCTCTACTTTACTTTGTGTTTGTGTCTGTGTGTGTGACCTGAATCTTTTTGCAAGATTTACCTCTTTTGTTACAAGCGCTTACTTTCTATGTTTTGAGTTTTTAAGCTTGATTGCTTTTAGGACTGAAATGAATGAATGCATGAATGCAGTTAAATCAGACTTGAGCTGTCAGCAAATCTGTCCCACTGGTTGAGGCATTCATGTTTACCTTTGTGGTCCAGGACATTGCTGTATAATAGTGAGTTTAAGACACGCACACTAAAACTCCTCTTGAAGTGTGCTAGACTAGAGTCACTTTTTTCCTATGAGAGGTGCAGGGAGTTTCTCTTGGGCGGCAGCCAGTAGAGATGAAGATTCCTTGAGCGTCTTCGTAAAAGCATTGTGTGTGTTTATGTGTGTCCGCGTCAATGCAAGTGACAGCCTGACTGACATATGTCAGCTCAAAGGCACAGGAGGAGTGGCAGAAGCCATTTACTAGCTTCCAGGAGTGACACAGCAATGACTTCTGCTCTTGTTCCATCCCACCACCCCCTAATAGCTCTAATTAATTGATGAATGAGGTCAAATTGAAGATATCTCCCAGAGTCTCAATTTGCCCCAACACCCACCACCATGTTGTTTTTTCTTAATGCACCATGCACCACATCCCCCTCTCTGCTCATCTGCATAAGACCTTGGGATGAATGTTAACTATGTTTAATTAGACAAGTGGAGCGATGGACGGGTGTGTGGCGCTTTGGGGGGTTTTGATGGCAGGGCTCCTCACTGGCAGTGGGTGCAGGACTGCATTTCTCACTACCGACTGAGATGGGAACGACACACCTGATTCTGATTGCTGGCTTGCTGACATGCTCCTGTATCTCATTTGGGTCTCTTTCTTATGCTCAGCCTTTCTTTTGAAACCTTGGGCGTTTACATACTTCAAAATCTTAGTGTAATTATTCACCTTTATTGATATTTGAAGATAAGTTGTGACTCTCTTAGTTCAGGTTTGCATCTGGGGAAGGACGTGCAAAATGTAATCGATCTAGATTTTTTTTTTCCACTTAGAATGTATAGAACTAAACATTTTGCCATTAACTTTATGAACATAATACATGCAACACAATATATGGTTGAAGTCATTTTTTCTCCATAAATGTATGAGGCAAAAGCATATGAACATGAGAATGAAAGTCTAGATTGGTGTCTAAGTTGCTTTTGTGACAGAGATATTTGTATATGATGCATATTTATGGCAAACAGCAGGGGGAATCACCCTTGAAAGTACCGGAAAAGTTCTTAAATTTAGCCCGTGTACGAACCATGTTGTAAACCTTGAGATGTAAAAATGTCTGTCTGGGGAATATTAAATGAGGCGAGATTTGTCTTGCTTGTCATCTTACCATCTTCCGACAAGAATGTCGCTCCGTGTTAAAGCATTGTGGTGAGGTGTCTAAGTGCCAGAGGCTCGTCCTTATCTGTGTCCTTCCGACTGAGGTGTGATCCTCTTGGCTCAAAGAATTTTCACCGCTCTAAGCTGTGAATAACAACTGTGATCCAGAAAATGATGGGCATGCCATTTAAATAGCAGTGCCATGCGATAAGGCAAATGCAGATGTTTTTCGTATTTATTATCCCCCCACCTCTCCTGTTTAGACATGTCACTATCTCTCTGATACATTTGGGCCCCTGCCTTTTTTTAGAAAACTGAGGCAGACGTAAGAGTGTGAAAGCCTGCTTTGTCCTTTCTTGTTCCATGGGGGTAGGGAGCTTATCTCTTGTCCGTAGCCAGAACACGACACCTCCAGAAACCGCGGATTACTGCTCTGCCTGGGGTTCTACATTTATTACTGGCCTTGGAGGGGATATGACACAGCGATCAGGAAGACATCGTATGCCAAGATTAAGATCAATGATATTTTAAGCCTCTATGAAACATTCAGTGAACAGTTCTGAATAAGTGCAGCAAACCCATTGCTGGTAATGAGAGAAAAGTGCATTTATTGCCATCTGAAAAAAAAAAAAGTCTGCCAAAACAAATAAATGCCATAGTGGCTGTTTGTAATGTTGTGTTGTGTTTAGATGCTAATTAATGTTGCAAGTCCTAACCCCTGCTCGCTCCTGTTAACGCTGTTTGTCTCCAAATGACCTCTGATTTCACACTGAATTGGTTTTCCCTGTTATGGACAAGAACCTTTTTTTTCTTCTTTTTTTATGCTGACAACAGAAGAAATGCTATCTGTTAAATAAGTAATTCCCAACCGCTCAGTGAGTTTGCCAGCAGCAAAACATTGGGTTTGCTGAAAAGGCACACACGGAAGAAACACGAAGAAGTAGAAAAAACAGCCAATGGAACACTTTCTGCACCTCCCTCCTATTTAGTCTGAATTCAGATAATGCATACACAAGGTGTGTACACAAACAGTTTGATAAACAGTAGTCCCACAACATTTCCTTAAGCTAAAGTGTTTTGATTAGATGTTGAGGGAAGAGCTTGTATTTATATTTAATTAAACAAAGAATTGTGTAAAGAAGGGGTGCCAAAATTTCATATCGCGATCTTATGATAAACAATCACAAGCCACAATCTGAATTGCGATCTTCTCATTTTTGTTTATACCATCGGCAATATCCAGATAGGAAGAAGCCTATGGACTATGGATCTATTTGCACAATTTAACACAGTATTGCATTAAACAATCAGTAGTCAAAATATTAATTAAAATTAAACTTTAAAACCCTACTTAATAAATGAACATAACTGACTCGCCAAGACAGAAATTTTGACGTATTTTTGTGTTTATTTAACCGTTTATGCACCTGCCTGAAACCCCAGGTATACTTTTCTCATTTGTGTTTCACAAACAGGAAGCGAGTGGGCATCAGTCTCTTTCACAGTTGTATGTGCTTTTCATAACACTTTTTAAGATAAAGCATGTCCAATAGTAGACTGCATTCTGACTTAAGTCTGACCATTAAGACTTATGGCACTGTCATTGTAACATAAACTGAAAGTGTTATCATTGTATGAAAAAAAAAGACTAAACAAACAAATAAACTTTTAATGGACGCACTCCTGAAATTTGGAACTGACGACCAGATTATACTGCTGTGTGAACATAGCGTACAGTATATGAGTTTTGCTTCAGGAGTTAAAATTTAAAATTTAAAATTGCATATCCAGTGGTGACGTAACAGACCACCAAAGTTACTTTGCTAAAGTAAATGAAAGTCTCCTTAATATTATGCACAATTATTAACATGAAGCTGAAAAGTATGAAATTGATTACATTATCTTGGTTTTTGTTTCAAAGTTTTTATGCCCACATTTGGTCTTCTTTTTCTATTGCCTTTTTCCTCTAATGTTCGTCACTATTAGAACAGAGCTGTGACCCACGGTAGACCATGTGGATTTACTCACAGATTGAGAAACATTACACAGGAGCTTTTGTGTTTGTGACCCAAACAGTATAGTTGAAGTCTCCCTGCGTGTTAGCAAATCTCTGTTATTTTAATCACTGGTTAATAAAATTCTTTTATTCCTCTGTGCTGTTCTGTGATGAGAAGGATTGATGTGCTTGCACCTGGCTGGCACTGTGAGTTTTGCCTTATAGTGCCAGTGCAGTTGCCAGTAACATTGATGCATGACCATGAATTATATTATGCCTTGGCAGCTGCTCACTCCTAAATTCATCTTTGTACTCAATGATTTATTTATTCCAGTGCTTGCGAGGCTGCTCTGTATTGATACTCTTCAAACATTTTGGTTAGGGGTTTGTTCTCAACCCCTAACCCTAACTATTACACCTGATATTTTGAAAAATTGCTCAGTGAAAATCAGTAGGGTCCGATGTTATTTATATATTCTGTTGTGTTCTTTAGAATACATGTTTTTATACCAGTTTAGTTTGGGGTGAACTATTAATTTAACTGCTTAAACCAACAGTTACATCATTTGCATAATGAATTGTGATTCATCCTCATTGCATATTTTATTGTAACCATTTATTAAAAACTAAAAGATTATTTAAAACTTCAACACTGTTCTTTTGCTACTTTGCATGCACAGGTATTTCCTTAAGGAAATGCAAATCTGGTTTATTTAGACTATTTGTCATCCCTTTTAGCCTGGCAAAAAGAAAAATGAAATAAATAGAATATGATAAGGCTTTGCAACATTGCCTGTGCGCATTGCTGGAGCCAAGCAGGTGTAGCACCATGTCCATTGCTTATGATAAAATACATGGCTGAAACCTACTGCAGGTAAATGATCTGTAAATGAGATCAGATGATGTATTAGGAGCATATTCCCCTCTTATTTTTGTCCCCTCTTATCCTCACATCTCTGCTCCTTGCAGATATCTCTGACATGAGGTGGCTTTTTTCGAGCCTGACATGGTTTCTTATTTTCTTATTAACACCTAAACATGGCTTCTTTGTTCTCCATTCTAAGCCCATTTAAGTTTTGGCTAGGGAGAACATTGAAGCAGATGACAATTAATAGCTTAGTAGCATGTCTAATGAAGATTGTGTTGCTTCTGTGAGTCAATGAACAAATATGGCTTCTAAAAAATAATGTAAACTCACAGAGGAAGAGGTCATCAAGTCATCTGTATGATTGATTCAGTCGTGACTGGTTTGATACAGCACAAGGTCTAAACTTATCTAATATGCTGAAATTAGTAAACCATTTAGTACATGGAAATGTGTCCCTACTCGTCCATTTTGCGCATTCACGTCTAGGGGGAGTCCCGATGCTTGTTGAGATCGAGGGGTAGGGCGAAGGGGTTTTCAGATTTTGCTTTTCTGAGTTTTCAGATTTAAAAACGTCTTTAATAGAGGCTACACTCGTTCTTCGGTACCGTTGCTCTCACTCGCTTATTTAGCCTACCATCAAATGAAATCCTGCATGTGTCAGTGCTTTTTCCGTCCATGCAGTAGTCTGAGGAGGAGGAGGCGGGGGAAGCAACGGTCTCAAATATTTTGAATTTGGACTGCAGTACCTATTTCAACCACTAGCTATCATTTTTACAGACAGCACCTTTAACATAGGAATATTTCAGGTCTGAGAAACTCACGGAACTTAATTAAATATTAAAGTTGTGGAAATGTATAAATAAAACATATAGCAGTAGCCACTGGGGCAGGACCCTCAAAAGTATATATTTATGCCATATCTTGCCCTAAAGGGTGCATATTACTTTAAAGCACGGATATACACCCCTAAGGTACGAATATGCACTCCTTATTATGAGTATATAAGATAAAAGGTGTACTTTTTTTAGAGCACTGCCCCTAGTGACAATTCTTTCTATCATTAAAATCATTCTTTTTGTATAATGTATAGTGACTTATAATTGATTTATGCTTAGCTCTACAATAAAAATATATATATATTTTTGTTAGAAATTACTATAAAATGATTTTTATTTTCTTCATCCAACCATCACAAATGTCTGGAAAATTCTTGGTCAACAAGTGTAGGAACTGTATGTAACAGTGATTTGCCCTTTTAAACCATTTCAAAGAACTTATTTCTATTTCAATGAATATTGTTGAAGATCTAAAGGTAGACTACTGAACTGAACTGAGATGACGTTAATGGCCCCAGGTAGGCCGTCGCCCCTGCCTTGATGTTATTTGAAAGGTAAATGCTGTTAAGGAGAGATTTCGCTGGATTTGACTCTATCTTAGTGTGACCTTCACAGTCGCACTGTCTCTTTATCATGATCTCAGCACAAAGCGGGGACAGAGGGCAGAGGCAGTAGGCTGCTTGTCTAGCACTCTGATAGTCAAACAAAGGCAGTCTGACTGATGCACTAGATAGCACAAACACACTTCAATTAAAGCCTTCCCTCTCAAAGACAAATCAAACCCGGCAGTACAATGGCAGGATCAACACTAGGAGGAAAAAAAAAAGAGAGAGAGAGAGACGAGTCCCTCTGAGTGATGAGTAGGACTTAGTTCAGTGCTCTATTAAAGCTCACTTTAGGTGGGCCAGCTAATTTGAACGGAGAGTGTATGCTGCCGGCTCTTCTGTAATTTGTAAGGTTTTTTTTTTCTTCTCTTTTACAGTGTATGCCTTTTCTTTGCTATTTCCTAAAGGAACAATTGTTATTAGTATTATTGGACTTTTTAATTAGGAAAAAAGCAATTAGATTACATTGTTATTTTTGGTATTTTTTGTGGGTACACACTGTGTCTTTAAATTCATTTAAAGCACTGTCACTGCAGCCATACTCATTTAGAAGGACATTGTGACTTTTTGTGGCATTGCAGCAGTGTTGAATTTTAGACATTTTTAGGTGCGCTTTGTAACTTTTTTTTAATGTAAAAAAATATATATAACGAGCGAGCACATCATGAATCCATCTTCCAAACCGTGTTTTTGTCTTATCTTGAATCATTACAGCTCGCTTATAATGAGTGTTTATATTCCAACCTTTTTAGACCTTGCGGGAAGCCAACCACTGTGGATTTGTTACAGGTGGTTGCAGGAAGGCAGACGGAGATGAAGAATAAAGTTTCAATATGAAGTTTAATGAGGATAATACAAATAATACTTAGACAGGCAGGACAACACACATTAAATGTAATGTGGACCGAATAGAGAATGAATGTGAAGGATCAACTTATATAGCAAACACAAACAAGGATAATTAATAGAACACAGCTGAAACCAATTAACTCATAATGACGGTAACTATGGAGACAGACGAGTGGCAGGAGTCACAACAAGGAAACACATGACAAATGAAAACAAACTGAAAGTCCATAAACAAAACTAAACAGAATGGTGACAGAATTTCCCCTGTGACAAGATGTGACTTTTAATAGAGTGATACATAGAGATGGTGAAATGATGTGGGGAGGCAGAAGAGAAAGGATGGTGGCAGGATGTGTCGAAGGGATGGTGATGGTTTGGCTACGAGTCCCAGATGTTGAAGGCGGAGGAACTCCGATGGCGCAGACCAAGAGCTCTCAGAGCTGACAGCACATGGTGGAGACAAATGCGGGAGGAGCCAAGTAAAGATGTGGTAGGTGTGGCTGCCGAAATGTAAAGGACGAACAACGGAGACAAGGGCTCATGATCAGATGGCGCGGATAGAGGGTCGACGGTGCTGAGCGACATTGCTGGTGCTGGTGACCCAGGCAACAAGGTGGTGCCAGAGTGCCTGAGGACTGGGGCGATGGCAGTGAGACCAAGGACAGAAGCGATGCTTAAGGGAGGAAGGAGTCCTCTGCAGCCATAGGGGAGAAGGGATGGAGCATAGAGGTTGAAACGTGTGTCCGTGGCATAAGTAAAGCAAAGACTGTCCAATGGGGAGCCAGTAGGATGAGGGAACTTGGTGAAGTCACTAGGCAGATGGTCCCTGGAGCCGAAGGTGGGAGGAGTCAGGATGGAAACTGAGACTAGAGGCGAAGCCCCAGGATCCTCTGGCTCAGGCACTGCAGATGGTTGCACAATGTCCCAACTTCCAGGGCAATCGTGAGCACTGTCCTCTAGTCCTCTGGCTCACTCGTGGGTAGTCCATCAATGAACCTTGGGCACTCTTGCATTCTCTGCGGTTGAAGGTGGTATTTTGGGGTCTGGGTCTGGCCGGGTTCTGGATCGAGGCCGTAGGATGCATGCAGTTTTGTTTATTAACTGTTAGAGTGCCAAAAGTTACATAGTCTTCCTTTAAATATAGTTAAACTTTTAAAAACCTGAGTTATATTTAATTGTGTTGCTTCAGGGTTTTATAAAGCGTGCTAACGTGTTGTATGAAGCCTCTCTTGGTTTAGTGACTCAAACCTTGCCTAATTACACAGAATACCCATAAAATCTTGATCCAGCCATCCCATGACTAGCCCGTTTAGAAAATTCTGCAGAGTATTTCTCTTTTCTGTAGAGCACAACTTTTGTTGAGCGGAAATAACTCTTCTCCCTGTAGCTATGAATCTCCTAATATGTTTTTTTTCCTGTCAGTGTAGTTTTAGATATGTCTCTTTATTGAGAAGACATTTCTTTTCCCAATGCTAATGGATTGATTGCCGTTTGAACTCTAGAAACTTTAGTTTTCCTTCTGTCTGCATTGTTTCCCATTCTTGTGTTATTTCTATATCGAGTGGAACAGTGCACAAATCACGTGCTGGGCTGCACGGGTGACCAGCTCTGTCAGGACAGTTGAAGTGAAGCTCGTTTTTGCACAGGGCCCAGTAGGTGGTTGTGGGCACGCCTCGAATTGAAAGTTAGAAATTGGTTTCACGCAAGGGTGCCCCAGTCATTTGCTGTGCTGAATAGTGGAATTCACTGGATAATTCCAGCATTAATTGATTCTGGGCTCTGAAATAAACAGGCTGGCAAAGTGCATGAAAGTAGAAGCACAGCCTAATAGACCTACTCCTTTTTCCAGAGGAAGAGAGTAGTTGCTGAGAGCAGACATGAGTCCAAGTCATTATTTTACATGTAAATCAATGGGATTTTCACCCATTTTATTATAAGAAAGGTAATAGCATGTTGTCTCCTCAGTAAGTCATAAGATTTGAAAAAGGCTTAATACATGAGTTTAAGAGTTTGCTCAAAGCAACCACTGCTATTAAAGTGCACATTTTGCAAATTTTGGACCTGGAATGTTGCAGCCTTACATTATACAGTTCTTATTTGCTTTGCTTTGAGTGGAAGTATAGTGATTTTTTCCAGGGAAGCAATTACCAAGTACCATACAAATATATATTTCTGAATATCTGTAAAATTACGAACTAAGATAGGTAACTTGCTACAGCACTGTGAACAGCACTACATATTTGGAAGATGACAGCTAGCATTATTTAGCTGGTTGTGTAGGACTAGGCTAATTGCATGCCTGTCTTTTTGATAAATCACTTTTTGGAATATTTTTTTATTATTATTATTATTATGATTTTTTTGCAACTGATTCGAGTCTCAAACACTCCTTTACTTGGACAATGCATCAGAAACCCTCTAGATTATTTCTCAAGTCTAATGCAAATTCAACTGTGGAGTCTGTCAGTGGAGCTCTGTAAGAGTCGTGTGAATGATCAGGTATGCCAGGGCTTCGTGGTGTCTTTGTCTCTTGCCCTATTTTCTCACACATCAGGTGCGCCATAGGGACTCTCGTCAATGAGACTCAGTGACACTGCATTAGACTCACTTCTTACTCTAATTCCCACTACACCCATGATCCCCCAAAACGAGTCTGTCTCACACTTGGAATAGCGCTGCCATCAGCATTAAATCACTCAAGGTTTGATTGGCAGTTTAAGTTGTGAATGCCTGAAAAGGACATAGTAAGTACTGAAATATCATTAGATAAGTGTCATAACGTCAGGTTGGTATTAGTTCTTTTATTTTTTTTTTAATTATTTTAAAATGACAGAACTCTAATGTTTTATTTAGTGTGCATGTGTGTAGCCACATTACTGTATATGTTAATATTATCATTATTATCTTCATTAATTGGCTTTTATGTTATTATTCTATTCTGAATTATTAATCTAATGTTAGTTGATTAAATAAATTAAGTTATAATATATATATATATATATATATATATATATATATATACCCACTGTTCAGCCATGGTAGAAGGCCTATCTTGCATGTGTTAATGAAAGCGTCGCTCTGCTCCCTTTGCTGGGTGGATGGTGGCTTATGGGAAGCTGGAAAGGGGAGGTGTCCTGCTGTATGGATGATGATGATGAAAGCTCCAAGCATAGACACGAGAGGGCAGATTGGAGGAGAGTGCCGTAGGACTCTGGGAAGTGAACCTGGCTGCTCCCCATGGAGCTAGTGAGAGTGGGAGCGAATGGCCGACATTTACAAATGAGCCTCTTCATCGCCACATGGGGGAATAGAGTATCCTATTGTGTCTCAGCCGTAGAACTGCTCAATCCTCCCCCGCATCCATGAAAAAGCAGGATAAGGAAAAGGATGTGTGTCTGAGCTTTGGTGCCCAAGGCAAGTGGCAGAGGGCATACTTAACTTTCCCTCTTCCTTCATTCCTACCACATAAAATTTTGAATTGGAGGGATTTATCATGCAGACCCTGAAGTCTGTGATACCAAAACATTTAACTCTAGTTATAGTTCTTTACAGGGTCGGCCACAATTTAGAACTGAAGAATCTGTCTGTCTTTATTGATCGATCATTTTGCTTTTCTATTGTTCTATTTATCATTTTCACTTTTTTTTTTTTAGCTAAAGGTACAATCTGTAATTTTTTTGCCACCAGAGGTCACATTTTCAAAACAATTACAAAGACGAAGCTTGATGACGCTATGAAGGAGAGTGGATTGATTGGAGATGTCGTTTTCACCATCCAGAGATGGAATTCACAAATCATATAAATTATATCTCAGCTAATAAATTAGTTTTTGTATTACCTGTACTTTTGATCACACTATTTTATGTCATCATCATAATGAATTATCTGCAAGGAACGTGAAATGTAATGCTATATTAGCCTGTTACTAATATGTGACTAATTGTGAAATGATTTGGTGGGTTCTCTCTCCATTTCGAATACGCCACGCTGATATTGATCCTTGTTTTATTTCTCCATTTTTCCCAAAGCCTGCTTACCTCAGTTGATCTACATTTGTGTTTTTTGGGGGATTTTTTTGTACTCGCCATTCAATAATTGTGATCCATGATGACTGAACAACACAACAGTGGTGAGCGAGACATCGGATCATAGAAATGTATACATAGATCACAGGAATCTATGTATTATACTATGGTTTCTACAAGTAAAAAACGAGGATAGCACTTATATTACTTGATTGATATACGACAACGACAAGGGATGAGGCATTATTTAAAACTGGAACTTCTCTGGATTTGTTTTATGAATTTCTTTGAATTTCAATTCATATTATTTATTGTTCCTTACATTTACATTTTTGCTACCTCAGTTGAAATTCAGTAATTTAATTGGACAGACAGTCTCCAATCAGTTCTGAATGGTGCACAACCTTGGTGTTTTATTTATTTATATTTGAGAGTTGTGGATTTATTTACTTTTGACAGTTGTGGTTTGTTGAAATGCAGCTTGTTCCAAAATATGTTTATTAGGAGTGTCAATAGATTAAAAATCCATGCTATGCTGATTAAATCAGCATATAATCAAACCAAATCAGAATAGCATGTAATCAAATGAATTTTAATCACATATATTGATATTTGCTGAGCAAAATCATTTAAAGACATTTTATTGTTATTGAAGCTGAAAGCATGTGCCATCACACACTTTTCAGACACAGACCTTGGCACGGATAGCCAAGGCTGAGATGTCACATTCAAAGCGAAGATGTTACAGGGGGAGGTGATGCTGCTTTTTTTTTCTCTCTAAATGATGACATTCCCTCAAAGAGCAGTTTCATTTCCATCCAATGCAGTGGGACCTGGCACTAGCAGCAAAAAAATCTTGCTAAGTGCGAACACTTCCCTCCCACAATACGTCCTCCTCCTCCACTCAGGCTGCACTGTGGAAACAGAAGGCCGAGACAGAGCGGCTGGAGCTCAGCCACTCACTCAGCCCTTGATAGGGAGGATTCAGTGCTGTGAGATGGGGATAATTTGTTTCGAGAGGCCTCGAAGTGTCTGGGACCTGGGAGGTGCACCGCAGGCGAATCAGCATGCCAAGCCAAACATTGACCACCAGCTGGAAAACATCTAAGCTATTCTGGATCAATTCAGAATTGATCTCGGCCCAACTGTATGTATAATGTAGGCTGTTGGGTGGTTAAGACTGGCTGTCTATCTGACCAGTGCTGGGAAAGAGATATGATCTGCCCACACCCTTTAAAAGCATATTATGGGAAAGGGCAAAGGGCCTTGAAGAGACTTTCAAATGAGCAGAGAGGGTTGCCTCTGTGCAGTAAATGGATTCCATCCTGCCAAGTTACGACCAGATGTATTCAGAGCGTGCTGACAGGGCTCCGCGCATCTTACAGACCTTTTTACAGGGTACTCCACGTCCCACTGCTTTCTGTTGAGTCCGCAGGTTGGTGGCCAAAAGCTTTGGAAGAGGGTGAGGCACCGAGCATCATGAGTATTGAATGGTCGTGGCGGGGCATGCACAGAGGAGCTATAACGCAGAGTCGGCTGCGAGCGCCATTCCTGCTCCTCATTTGGGCTGCCCAAGGAGGCTGCATGCAGGGATTAATAGGTGGTTGACTGGAAAGCAAAGCTTTTTAACCCTGCTCAGGGACTCGTAGAACAGCACCACACCACACCAGCAGATGCCAAGTGCAGCTGTCATTGAGTCAGAGTGCTTTTGTTGTTTGCGCTCTCTGCTTACTCGCTCCTCTTTCCCCTCTGTGTCCTTCTCCAGCCCTTTGCACTTCTTGGTTGAACTCAAATTCCTCTTCAATATTTTCAAACTTACTTTCCCATTATCTTTTATTTTCATAGGCATCTGACTATCTGTAGGATTAATGGTTGCTTGTGATCCATCCATCCATCAATCAAAACAAAAAAGTGCAACAGCATGCTATATTCCAACAAAATGATCAACTGTTGATGTTGTTGTTTTATCTTTTTTGGGCAGTGTGAACTAGTGGAGGTGGATAGTGGAGTTTTCATTGTGCCTGACAACAGGTCAGGAACAAACCTATCCATTTCATTGGTTTAATGCACACTCTCCTGAAGTGCGTAAACCACCTTACAACGATGTGCTTGTTTTTAATGAGCTGTGTGAGAGAAGACGAGCTCCACAGATTTTTTTCTCGAGTCCTTGACCTTTTTCTTATCCCTGCTGACTCTTGTTCGTCTGTTATACCCTCACACCTCTCCCACTCTCGCTCATTTATCCTCTCATCTCCCCGTTCCCTCCTCAACCGTCCCTCCCTGTGTATCACTCTCTCCTATGTCTAATTGCATTTCAATTCGCCCTAAGGGATGCCTGGGTAGTTCAATCCTCTCCCCCGGTTTCCCTCAAATCCATTTGCACCCTGCCCTGGCCAGGTCAGTTTCATGGGTTGCCCTGCAGGAAATATCAGATGACCTTACTTTCCAGTGACAACAAGGTATCATGGGGAATAGAATCAGTTGAGAGGCTCTTCCTGCCCCCCATTCCCTCATATCCATCTTCCCCTCCTGCACAGACTTCCTACTGTCAAGTGTAGAACAAGGTCAGAATCATGTACTGTGTGATACCAAGTGCCAAAAGTTTGAGGATACATAGTGCTGGGTAGTAACTGATTACATGTAATCTGCTCACAAAATTTTGAACGTGTAATTCGATTATTTTACATTTTAAAAGTTACTTTATGGACGATATGATTACATGTTATTCACACAATGGCAGTAGTTTTATATTTTATTGATAAACGCTAATTCTTCTTTTTACTCTTTTAAATGTTCCTTTCTAAAAATTAAAATAAACCATTGTGTGTTACATCGTTTAGTTTTGACTATATTCACAATATAGGACGGCCATGTAATTTTCATGTAAATCAATTTGTGATGCTTCTAAATTTGGGGACAAAAGCACTTCTTATTTGCACCATGTATGAGAGGAGTAATTTTGCAAGTTACTAAACACTGTTAATACAGGATATAGCTAAGAAAAACTTCACTAATTATTGATCAAAAATATATTTCAAAACTGGAAAACGTTGAATGTGTAATGCCATTGCTGTTTTCATGTTTATTATTGTTTGTTCACGTAATGCAGGGATTCACAAACTTTCACAAACCCCTTTTGGCCTAAAATATTTACTTGGAGACCCCTGAGATTTTCAAGTTAATTTTTCAGTATTTTTACAACACATTTGCATCTTCACAGTTCTCTGAAGTCTGTTAATTGTCACATTGACATAGATAAATAAAACATTATAATTTTTTTTGTGTTTAATTGTTTAATTTTGATTATATACATACATGTATATATATATACATATATATAAACTCCATTCAATTAGATTTTCTTACTATTTTGATTGTCCCTTTTGTGCTTTTACAACAGCAGCACTTCAGTGTGAACTCCACAAGTTTGTTTAACATAATTATGATTTTTTTCCAGCATTTCATTTCATTCTGAATCCCAGGTTTTCAATGGTCTCAGAAGTTTCGACCCCACCGTACGTTATTCTTCACTTTATTCACAATTCAATCTAATGAATGCATCATCATTTCATACAGGTCTATATAAAGTAAGCAAATATCCTGAGTGCTCACATCTGTCTCTCAAGAACATTTATCTTATACTTTAAAGACCCTCTGTAACCCATTTACTTACTCCACTATATCTGGGACTTATTTGTGTTTTTTTAACAGAGTAGAATATGGCAGAAAGCTTGAAGGTGTGTTTTAGTAGGAGTCTTTTCAGAGAAGTACAATGAAGTCTGGAAGTGCTTGTGGAAAAAAGTGTGGGTTGAAAGAATGAGGTTGACATATGCACAACCCATGAAAACTCACGCTGTGAATGATGAATCCATTTGATCAAGTCACATTCTTGTTTCAAACTCAGAGAGACCTTTAATTTAAACAGCCTCATAGTGTCATGTTAGACTTAATGGAATATTAGTATTCAAATGGAGGAGTTCGTTCCCCTGAGTGTCTATGAGCTTTTTTGTCTCAAAGGCTCAATGGCTCATGGGAACATGGAGATGTGTTATGGATGGTATTTAGAGACAAGTGTCTGATGGGTGCTGGAATAATGCCAGAGAGATGCCTATCTCTGCTTTTAATGGAATGTCTATCATTGTTTTAAGTGATCAGCCCTGTAAATTCTGACTGTAAATTTTGATCTTATCCACATCAATCCAAGCGTCAAAAGGTAGAGACGACAAACGCGCACGTCGTGGGTCAGCCAGGGACACAGATACTACTGCTGCAACAAACATCAAATGTCTGCCAATACAAGCAGCATCTTGTGCGCAAGAGAAATGTGATGGGAATTGCATTTATCAGAGCTGCTTCTCTGTCTCCTCGTGATTTAAAAAGGAGGGAAGGATTGGGAAAAATTGTGTTTGCTTGCATGATGTAGTTATTGTGTCAATTTTGAGCACCAGAAACAAAGGAAGGGAAATATGCATGTCATATTTTATTTTCAATTGCCAGACGTCTTCTTATGTTCACAGAAGACCCTCTTGCTTTAGCTGTCGGCGGTGACAGTTTGATTGAAAATTGAGGCCGTTGTTGTCCGGTATCCTATCAGGAAGGCGTTTTCAAAATTGAATCAGAGATGTGTCTCAGAGGCTCTCGTTTACACGTTGCCTTCAGATGGAGACAGAAACAGGAGAGGAGATGGGGAAAAAAGGTGGCTGTGTTTCGTGTGAGCTATTCTCCTTGTAGAGGTGACACCATTTAGCATATTAAGAGCATTTTAAACTGGTACGGGTAGACACGGTTCTCCGTAATCAGCTTTTCTGATGTAAGCTCCTGATACATGGATTTTACAGACTCTCCAATGTCAAGGTCCTCTTCTCTGGGCACATGTTCAGCCAGCTCTGTGGCACATTGCTCTTGGTTTCTAAATGTTGTTTTCTGGTGTGCTACATGGTTGAATAATGTGCGACCTCTATAGAATTTGATTTAAATTACAATCAGCACATGTATTCAAAATATAAGTAAAATTTGAAAGTGGTACAAAAGTTTTTTAAAACCATATTGAAATCAACTGGAAAACAAACAGAACATTTTTAAAGATCTTTTCTTCTCTTTATCGTGGACACTCTTATATGTCATTGAACCAATATTTATAGAGAACTTGTTGGGCTGGCCATGAGGTCAGTAGTTGATTGACAGCTGCTGGACAGACTTAGATGCACTATCTTGACAACTGAACCAAATCAACTCAGATGAGAACTATCCGCTAATAAAACCGCACAAACTTTGTCTCTCGCAGCTGTTTAATGGCTCTTTGCTTGTTTTTGTTTGTTTTTTTTGCCGTAAGGTTATTGCACCTTTATGGCTGATCGGGGGGTTGAAATAATCCTCGACATCTGTTCGGGGAGTGGTTGGGGGGATGCCGACGCTTGCCTTTTATTTACTGGACCGGGCCTCTCGGCTCATCCCCCCAGCTCTGAGGTCGGCATGTTGACTTTTAATGGGAAAACGATAAAAAGAATCTCAAATGGACCTCAAGGTCAATGAAGGAGTTTCGCCCCCAGCTATCTCTATGGCTTTTAAAACAAACATTACTCATGAGCACCACAGTAAATTAGCACCATGCACCAAAGTTAGACTTATTTTATTGAGGATTACTGTTTTAATTGAGTGTTTAATAAGATAAAGTTTTCTTTCCTTTCATGTAGTTACATAAGTGCAAGTATAGTTACTGCAAAAACAGCATATACAAACTAAAAATTGTGTAGCTCATCTGTAGCATTTTCGGTTTGTTAAGCCAGGCAAGAGTGTTTTTTTTTCTTTATGGAGTGGCTGTCTTACTCTTCTCCATGGTGATATTCCACAGCCTCTTCCTCTCGTCCTTCTCTCTTTCCCTCTGGCCCTGATGACAGGAGGGTAGAACGTTAATCAGAACGGCGCTATCTCTCAGACAGCCCCTGCAGGCTATCGCCAGCTCTAGCGGTCTCTTTGTGGGCAATGCCAGTCTTGGCACCCTGGTTCCTCGAGGGATGGCCATACTGCCAATTGCGACAGAATTACACTGTAGAGTTACTGACTATAAATATATATTACACTTCCCAAGGACATCTGAATACCATCGTTGAGTAGAATTTGGGCTATTATTGATAGACTTCCAGTGTTTAATTAGATTAGTAAATAAAACCTTGTCAACCTCAGATGCGAGAAGAATATTGAAATTGATTGTAGTGTGATGGATTTACATTATGTAGATTGCTTGATGTAATGTTCTAGAAAGTAAGCTTATTGATTGACAGTTTTAGATATTTTGTGAACCACTATTTAAGTGATTTCAATGAGATTAAAAACCATTTGAATTTGAAAACAGAAAAAAAAGTACAAATGAAATGATTTGTAATGAAATCAAAGTGAATGACTTTTATGCTGTTATGTTCTTGTGATAAGTCTATTGAATCTGCATGTAGAATTAAATTTAATGAGCCTGAAACTCATACTCAAGTAAAAGATAGCAAAGTTTTAATAAACTATTGCTCAGCACTTCTGCAGAAATGCGCTTGAAGTTTCTGTCAGCAATGTTGTGGCAAGTCTTTACAAATCTTTTCTTAAAGTTGTTCTGTTTCATCTTAATTTACCCAGAACAACACGTGAAGTTAAAAAAAATAATTGGACTCTTGTTGGATAACATAATTTGGGTCCCTCCGTTTTCTTTCACTCCGTGAAATGAATGGCTGGCTGTCACAGGTAATCATGAGGTTGCTTGTCAGTACTCGGTCTGCTTTCATTTCCCATGATTAGCTTTGTGAAGGAATGATGGGGTATGTTTCACTCATCCACTTGTCTCTTTTGTTGGGTGACAGTGATGACTGGGTTAACATCGGTACGAGAAATCACATCATCTGCTGTCATGCTTCTTTTGCATCCCAAGAAACGATTTCTTTTTTTGTTACAGCAATCAAAACAACCAACTGCAAAAGAGGAATTCATGTCATTCACATCTTCATATAGTAAAATTTGAGCTTCACACAAAGAGGGAGGAAATATGTGCGCAAAATGTGCTGAATGCAATTTTCAAGCGCTGTTCCCGAGCTTGCGGGAGTACTATACGATCTTAAACTGGTTTGTTTTGAACTCATATCCGTGATGACTATGTTTTTAGACACATTTTTTGTCTTAATACCTGTTTAATTCTGTAAATGCACTTTAAAGTCCAATCATTTCACTGTGCACATGTTAAAAAGCTGTTGATATTCTGTAACGTCTACCTGTCTTTCTGCCTTCTCTGTTTGACAGGAAATTGCAGCATACTTGATTACATTTGAAAAGCATGAAGAATGGTTGACAACATCCCCTAAAACAAGGTAAGAGTGTTTATCAAATTACCATTAGAAAGCCCTTTCCCCCGAATTCCAGGTTTTATCTCTGTGACTCAAATGAAGCCATAGCTGGAGATTCCCCAAACGACCCACTTGAGGATTGCCGCTTTCTTTAAAAGTTTGGTGTTTGGTATTGGTGGACATTGATGGCAGTTTCAAAAGGTTTACCTCTTTTAGGAGTTAGCCTTGCAGGTAATGGATTATTAATGTGGACTAATAACTGCAAATAGCCAATTAGCAGAGCTCTTAGCTCGATGCTCTATTCTAATTTCTTCTGTGGGTGCGATGGTAATGTGTTCATATCTAACAGCAAATTAAACGTCCTATAATAAATGGATGTGTGAGCTGAAGGTGTCTAACTGCGCAGAAGTGTACGGTAGGTGTTGACTGACATTGAAGAGGGAAAAGTGAGCATGTCATGTCTATTAGCGAGTGTATGCGTGAATGTACCTGAATCAATCTGTCATCTTGGTTAATGGCTGATGGCTCACCCTGGGGTCTGAAGCACATCTGGTAAATCTACATGTTACCAGGCACCACAAGAGTAGGATTTGTGTATTTTTTAAATAGATTGTCTATACACTTGATTGGCTGTAAGCTAGGCCAGCAGTGGTGGATTTGAGGTGTAATGGAGTGCCACTTATCCAGTGTCAATGATGCTGCTTATGTGAATAGTTCAGAGTTAGTCAGGACGGAGGGTTGCCATGGTGAGTAGGATTTGGGAGATGAATTTGTACTGTCACTTTAATTTAGCAACTACTTCATAATTAAGCTTACTTACAGTAATTGAGTGAAACTCTTAAGGTGAGGCAGACACAGAACATGGCAAAAACATGCATGATTTTTCATGCATGTTTTGAGATTTTGGGCTAGTTTATTTCTTCAATATGTTTTCTTTCAAGCTGCTATAAAGAAAAAGTTTAAAATATACATTAAGATGTTTATTTTATTACATTTTGTTTACTTTAATTTCTCCCAAATTTACCAAGAAGTTATTGCATTCTAACGCGTCATGCCGTGCTCCATCTGTTTACTTAAGTCTGTCATGACCGGTATCGTTGTGAAGCTCTGAATCTCCTGAACAACGCTACAGTATGTAACCCATGATGGGCATTTCCTTTCTATCAGTAACCAATCGTGAATGTCCAAAGGGTGATTTAAAGCTAATGACGAAATCTCATTGGCTCCTACTGGTTTCTTCTAAAGTGATTCACTCAGACGCATCACGTGGTGTACTCTGCCAATATTCATTCATTTGTAGTTACTGCAGTTGTAGGCCTTATATCCCTGCCATGTTTTTAAATAATCAGTTTTCATGAGCTTGAAATATCATTTATTATTATTAATAAGGACTGGAGCACAGTACAAATATCTCAGCCTATGTAGCACCTATACCAAATTTTCCAGTTATACACTTAGCAGTATTCTGAAGATTTTTCTCAGAGGGATTTGTTAATAAATCTTAAATCATAATAAATAATAATAAATCATTCCTGGCCTGATTTATGTGATATTTTAATTAAAAAATATGGCGGAAATCTATTTTTTAAGGCTATGAACAGTATATTTTGATTTCATAGAAAGCATATATCCTAAAATCCCTCTGAACTTTTTTTTTTTTCTTGTGTGTAAACAAAATGAAAAAAAAAAAGAATTTTGCACCTGGCTTTATCATATGTTCAGATCTATCTACCAAAAATATATGCAAAATTGCACATATTTAATTAGATAATGCCTAATTTGCCTAATTAAACATACAATTAAAAAAAAAAAACTTTTAATAAATTTTTTTATATACTTGTGCAAGTAATCAACTAAGGAAGTTTCATGGTGATGTCTATTATTTAAATTTTTTTACACTATTCCCCTGTAGTGTCTCGCCTTATAGTGAACAAATATGTGAACAAATGTGTTCAATTGTCATTTACTCTACAAAATAAATCAAATCTTTTTTCTTCTTCTTTTTTAATTTAATTTATTTATTTTTGATAATATTAACCAACCAGCTGTATCCATGACTGCAACATGTGTAATATGCAACATTTTGTCAGTCGCATTTATTTTTGTAGTGCTGGGCCATGTAGCCCTGCCCATAGTAAAATGTCATTGGTTGAAAATTATTTTCCACATAGATGGTACATATTACATATAGTTAGTTCACTTTCAATGAGGAAATTATTGCACCTGGTTAGGACACAATGTAAGAGTTCCTTCTGTCCCCATGATTAAAACTCACTCCCCATATACAGTAGATATAACCAGTCACTAAAAAGAGATAAGAGAAAGAAGGTTACTTGAAGGTGGGGGAGAGTTTAGGGGGGAAAAAACAACATTTAATTTATCCTCCAATGCTCTTATGGTGTAATATTTTAAGAAGCTTATAGTGTGGGCACATTATGTATCTGTGTGTACATTCCAGGGTTTAAGTCCATTTGTTTCTTCAGTCTGTTTTTCCTAGCCTCAGGTTAAGCCCTCCAGTCTCCTGTTCTAGCCAGTTTGTCGAAACAGAACAGTGCTTTCTCCATCTCCCGCCTGCTTCCAGAAGGAAGTCCCACTTCTCTCCCAATTAGAGAGAGCCGATCTTATACTATTAGACAGCACAGAGTCCTTTCTCCTCAGTGCCAGACACTGGAAACTGCTTTTCTCCATTCTGTGCACAGGAAGTGCATCGGCACAGAAAAAAAAAGAAGCAAAGCTGATGAGGGATACTGCTGTCTTTCACGCTTGTTCATAGTGAATGAAACATGGTGTCGTCATCTCTCTCTCTCTCTCTCTCTCTCTCTCTCTCTCTCTCTCTCTCTCTCTCTCTCTCTCTCTCTCTCTCTCTCTCTCTCTCTCTCTAAATATCAATTTCTGTCTTCAATCCCATAACCAATTATAGTGAATTTGTGTGGTTGACTAATTTATAATAATTTTCTTTAAATTGCGTGATGTTTTAATGTATGTGCTGTTATCTGTTTTCCCTCTAAGCTTAAAATGTATCCTCTTTAAGCACTGTTTTTAATAGCAATCAAATGGCCAACGTATGGACCATTGCATTAAATTGCATTGTTGTTTACAGTAGTGTTCCACGACCACTGAATTTTTAAGACTGCGTGTCAACTGTCCAGATTTTAAAAAGGCAAAAAACATATCTTATATAAACACCCCATAACAGTTGGGTCGATTGACTCCAGCCTAATTTCAGTATACATGGTCTCCTTAAGAAAAATTAGTCAGCCAACAAGCTACTCGTTTTTGAAAGATGTAGTTTTGCACATCCATATTAACAATCCTAATTCATGTGCAAATGGACTTTAAGTACTCCAACTTCCACCCAATTTTTCTCTTTGCCTGTAAGGGACATTGATAATGGCTGGACATAAAGCAAAAGCCAATTATAAGACATTTCCTTGTGCAATTGCTAGAGATGAGCTGAAGAGCACCCCGTCGGCTTTTTATCTCCAACACACAAAAAAATTGCCCATGAATAAAGTCTACCTCTCTGCACTTACTCACTGCAGCTCTGTGCAAAGTAAAGTGTATTATCACTCGCTAAAAGAAAGTTGGGAGGAGTTCTTGTGTGTGCTGTATGGAATTCCTCTCCTAATATTAGGGTTATTGTTTTTTTTTTATGTTATGTTAATAACTGTATCATTGTTATTTTTTTTGTTTGTTAAGAGTTTTTAAAAAAAAAAAATTTATTTAGTTGTCTTTTCAGTTGTATTACATTAGAGTCATTTTTATTTAATTCAAGGCAGTGTCTGAGTGATTTATGAAAATGTATTGTTTTCCCCCCAGAAATTAAGGTGTACCATGTAACTTTTGTCCCTCTAGCATTAAAAAAATATATGGTTCTTTGTCATAACTAAAAAGAGATAGAAAGATTATCCTACTGCTCATGAAAGATTCACCACTTGGCTTAATAGATATAACCAGTTTAGATGGAAAGATCTCAAGCTGAAGATGTTACTGTAGCTATATCCATCAATAGACATGGTACTTCCTTCAAAATAAATTACTACACAGCGCTACAACCCATAATGAAATGACCTTTCACAATAGACAATGCTTTACAGAGAACTACACATGGGAATTTATCTGTTCAATAAAATACTTAAAATATAAAAAGTTAAAATAGGCTTAACCATTGTGAATCAGGGTAAGACAAAAACACGTCTTGAAAGAAGGTCTTATGATGCATTGATTCCTTATTTCAATTTTGTTCATTTTGAACAAAAAAGTTACGTAATTTACCTCTCACAAAAACGTTTTTTTTTTTTCTTTAAAAATACTAACACTGCCTAACAATAGCGAGTACTGTAGCACCCCATGTCAGGTGGTCTGTAATACCTTGAGAAAACTATTCATTGCTTGGCTTATTTTGAGTGGCTGTCAAAGAAGAAAGATGTTTTTAGAACCAGCCGTAGGTGTAGAATCTATCTGGGTGTAAACGGGGCCATGCTAAAGCAATCCTTATGAACACAAGTAAGAAACTGCTTGTTGAGCACTTTAGTGGTGTCTTTTAAACGTTTTGCTGAGTTTAGGTTTCAAAGAGATCTGTTCAGTCATTTTCAACAGTGTATTTATAGAGAAATAGGATGGTTTGATGAATATTGTTGTTTATCAGCATGTGGTGGTTTTCATTTGGATGTTTTTGAAAGAGAAGCCTTAGCAGAAAGAGAGAGAGATGACAGCAGGGCTTTGACTGAAAGGTAAAAAAAAAAAAAAAATCCGGTAGTCAAGGCAGAGTGAATGTCGAGGTTCAAGGGTTACGGGTTAAGCGATTTTCTTGCAGTATGTCATTTGCTCCTCCTCCTTCCCGGTGGAAGCCAGGAGCTCTGAGGCGCCAGGCTACAGGAACTGACTCAGCCTGTGGGCAGGCCAGGCTGAAGAGACAAGGGAGGCAGAGGTCAATGGGCCATAGAGAGTGTAATAGCTAAGCAGTATGCCATGCATGTATGGAGGCGTAGCCCGGGGCTCTGGACTCATACGTATACACAAGCACACACACCTGATCACGTACAGTCAACATGTGAGAATCGGGCCAGAGCTTGTGATAACGCAGAATAAATATCCTATTCATATTACCAAAGATCAGTCACACGAAAGAACCAGAACTGTTAGAAAAGACGTCATAAAAAAACACAGTACCAACATCGGAATAAGCTGATTTATATTTAAAGCATATAAATACGTTCCTAGTGATTATTAAGGTTGGCTTTAAAAAAATTCAAGGCCAGAGCACCATGATTGATGCATTTGGTTCCTTTAATGAACATTCCCTTTCAGACAGGAAGTGCAACAATGCTTAAAATCAATAGGACCGCTTGCACACCGGCCACTGGAACAACACTACAGCTAATTCAGGCCATACCTGTCAAAGCCCAGAAAATCTCCCACAACTCCAGTGCACCGCACTTTAATTTACACTGGCGGCCACCTCCTTTTCCATTTCTATTAAAAGGAGAGCTCTGCATTAAGCGTTAATGAAAACCGGAGCCGCCTTGTGATTTAGGTGAGAGCGGCTGAAGCCCCACAGCGCTGACTGCTTAAAAAGGGCTGGGATTCACTGCACTTTTTTAACACACATAAACACAAAATGGCATGCACGCTCCCTTTAATGAAAAACCCTTTAGTCTAGACTGGAGAAATAAGATTATTAGTGCTGAACATCAGAAGATTGGACATGATAGTACTTGCTAAGTTTATTTTTTAGTACAGATGTTTGAATGATTTTATCATGCACAGATCGTTCAGTTTGTTCCAAGTAAACCAAGCTAGCCTTGTCAGCTAGCTCTCTTTAAGTGTCTTTGTTCGTAAGTTAATGTGAGTTGGAGTTGGATGATTTATAGACAAACTTGCTTTCAGGATCTAGTTCATTAATGCTTGAGGGTGAGCTAAAGCACCTGTCCTTCACACAGCTTCATGCACTTTCCTGCCTGGCCTCAGGTTTACGTCATATGTCTCTGGAAGGCATCCAACAATACAGTTCTCTCATTATTGCTATCCCACACCTTAGTCCTTGACTGAAAATAGGACAAAGGTACCAGTCTGACAAGAATTGGAGTTTGTACAAGATAGCAGGTGCAAGCAGTGAGCGCTTTTGAGGACGAACTAAACACTGGATTCACAGGGTTATAGCATCAGATCTTGTGTGTCTGAGGAGCTTAGAAGAAAGCAAACTACATATTTATGATCATTATTTTATATGCAGCTCTGTACAGTACGATTTTTAAATATCAGTACGATTTTTAAGGATCTGAAACAACATTATAGGCTGATTAAATGACAGATTTTGGATGAACTTTTCTTTGCTAGTTTAAGGATATGCTAGTAAGATCGGCTGTCATATTAATAACTAAATGGACAAGATAGGATGCCAGTAGTATTTGACTGTACCAACTGTTGTTTTACATAGAAACTTGGCAAAATGGTCAAAATCCATATTAAAGGTGTACCAGGAAACACACTGTGAGTGTAGTTAGTGTTCAATGGAGGTTTACAAAAGAGTCCCATAATCACAGACATTGCTATCTGAAAAGGATTACTTTTCTCAGAGGACTCTTGAGTTAGCCCAAAACAAAAACAAACAAACAAATGAACAAAAAAAAATGGTCATGTATGTCTGTGACACATAAATGTACCTGACCTTCTCAAGGGAAACTAGTCTAGTCTGGGGCTTAAGTCTCATATTGTTTAGTCTGTGTTTCAATGTCTTATGGGTCTGTAGTGGCTTGTTGTGAAAGTTGAAGTTGTGCACAGCTTTCTGGGGCTTCCTACGTAACTACTGTATCAAACAATAAGTGTCTCTCTTCTGACAATCTGCAATGACAGTGTAGTCTGCCACCCTCATGGCCTCATGCACTACGCCTCTCTCTCTCTCTTTTTTTTTTCTTACTGTTTCTTACTGTTTTGCTGCTTCTCCCTTCTCCCTGTCCCACCATCTACTCCAGCACAGCTCCCAGCAGAGCACTCCAAAAGACACAGCTTTGATTAAAACCTACAGCAGCACCGCTAGTGCAAAGAACAGTCCCAAGCTATGACAACAGAAATGGGCACACAGTCCCAGCCACACTAACAGCAAATTGCATTTGTAACAACTCAAGTAAATGAACACACACTCCACAGCAACACTTAAAGTAGTGCACTCTCAGTTGAATGTTTTTTATTTGTGGGTGAGCACATTTGTGAAAGTGTGTGTGTGTCCATTTGTGTTTCCATCTCATCAAGCATTGAGTGCCATTGTGCTCAGCATGTCAGGTGAAAACTGTATTTAAGGTCTGGCCAAGCTCATGCATGATGCTTTGTGGCACCAATGAGCTTGTGTGTGCTTAGAAGTGTGAGAGGGCTGGAAAATGCTTGGCGTAAACATCGCAAGCCTGCAATCCTATTGTATATGCTTGTTTTGGATGCAGTAGCAAACTTTATTTCTCAAGGTGGTAAATTTTTTTTTATATATTTTATTAAATAAATATTTTATGGAATATAATATATGTGCTTGTGTGTGTGCAGTATATTATACATTTCATATATTATATAATATAAATATATTTTCATCCAAATAAATAAAATAAAATACATTACAATTTTGGATGAAAGTGATGAAGGAGGACGGTGTTTAAGTCTGAAGGCCACAGATATGTCAGCATGGCCTATTAGCCATAACCTTAGTGACCTTCCCCAGGTAGAGTGATTGAAGTTCAGCCAGACTGACGTCAACGCCCCTCATCCATCCACATACCCTGAGAGGACACAATGCCCCACAAAAGAGCTGCCAAGCCTGGGGCCTGACCAAGGGCAACCATGCCACCCACTGGCCCCCTGGGCAAGAGCCACTCACAACCAAGAGGAAGATGGGAAAAGAGAGAGAGAGAGAGAAGGGTAAAGAGAACGAGGACAGGGAGAAAGACAGACAAGTCAATTGAAGGAGAAAGAGAGTGGATGAAAAATGGAAAGGGGACAGAGAGTGAAGATGATGGAGGGATAAAGCAGGGGAAAATGGAAACATGTCGATAAGAAGAAAGTGAGTGAGTCAAATGGAGATGGGCTGAGTTATGATGGATGTGGTTTAAAGAAGGGAGGGGACATCACACACAGAGTAAAAAGGGAGGGCGATAGAGAGAGAGAGTGCAGAAAAATGCAGAACGTCAGAATGGATTGAGATGGAGACTGACAGACTAGAGTCAGTCACATGGTTTAGGGCCTGTTTAGGGAAGCATGTCCTGGCCTGAATTGAGCAAGAGCAGCACCTCAAGCATGGTTGATTTATATAATCTACTAAAGGTATAGTTGACAAAAAAAATCATTTATTCACCCTCACATTGTTCCAAACCTGTATGCCTTTTTTTGGTCTGTGGAATAATTTTTATCTTATTTTTTTGTCCATGGTTTGAAAGTCAATGACAAAAACTTCTTTTGCATTTCGCAGAAGAAAGTCGAGCTGAAAGAAAGTTTGGAACGACATTGAGCAAATTATTTTTGCATCAACTATATCTTTAAGATGCAGCTTACGGACTTTTTCTTTCCCCTGTCAACTTCAGTAGAGATCAGTATACTCTCTGTTGCTGTGAGATCAAACTGTTGCCCGCACAACAGCCACAGGAAATACCTCAGAATGCCATTTGTCCATGTGCCAACGGGCAGAGAGCAAAGAGGTTGACCTGAGGAGATTCAGGCACAATTAAAAGAGCGTGACCAAGTGTAAACACTAATGCCGGCAGTGTAAGGGGAGGCTGCAGGAAGAGGCCCGCTGAATGAGGGGATGGTTGAAAAATTAAGCTAGAAAGAAAAGTTGATGTCAAGCAGGTGTTCAAGGAGAAAGTGTCAGCCAAGCGGGCCGAAATGGGGAGAAGTGCTGCCACTGCAGTGTAATAATAAAGACTTAATTAAATTAGTGCTTCTGCACCGGTGCACAGCACACTGGCGGCCTGTCAGCTCCAAACAGCCCCTGTACTGTTCTTCAGACATGGAGGCACATTCACCCAAACACACGCACATGCACAATAGCATAGCTAAATGATTACACTCCTCCAGAATCCCCCAGTATCTCTCAATCCCTGGTCCTCCTGGTTTCGTATACTGCCGTTTAGCTACCTCGGCCCACTTTGTCTGCTATTTCTCTGATTGTTTTACAGTGCTGGGTATTTCCATGTGAAAGGTGTCACAAATGTGATAATCTCAATTATCCTATAAAGCTTGAATGAGATTAAATGGAGACTTGTCCGGCCTTTTAGATGATTCTCCTGAGATTCCCCCCAGTATTATTATTATTATTATTATTATTATTACTAAAGAAGTATTTGTTTCAGTACAAATAATGTTTTAATAAATTGTTTTTATTTGTTGAAAATTATTGTTGCAGTAATCAAAATTATACCACAGATTGTTCTAAACACAAAATATTCCTTGATTGATTTAAAATTGATTTATTTATACACACATAGATGTCATGTTGCATGAAAGGTGCTGGATATGTGGGTGGCGTAGAGGCAGTGTCCCAGCAGGCTGTCTCCTGGCACAGTAGAGCTGGAAATGATCAGTCCTGCTCCATCTGAAAGAGAGTGGATGGGAAGCCAGGCTTGAGGGTGTTGTCTTTGCATTACGTAAGGAGAATGGTAGAAAAATAGGACTTGGGTATGTTCCAGGGAGCTTCGTGAGTAACCTGCCCTACCACACTTCAGTGCTACACACAGACACCAGTCCTGTTCCATCTGTAGGTCTCCAGCGGGGTGGAGTGGCACAGGAAGAACACAGCGTGTGTGTGTGTGTGTGTTTGTGATTCTGTATATACACAGAGCAACAGGATGTTTCACACATCCACAAATACTTAGCATGCATTTAATACATGAGGGTCCAAATTGTACTTTTTGGACACACACCTGCATTTGAAATTGTTATTCTGAATAATTCAATTACATTCATAATTAAATATTACATTTTGCAATAACTTTATTCACATCTCTGTACGTATGAGATTGGATTTATTTACCTGTATTTTCCTGGGTCAAAAATGGTCTTTGGTGGTGGTGGATAAACACAGTCATCTGCACGCAGTACAAAGTTACCAAGACGAGTACTGACAGTAAATCCAAAATAAATGAATCGGTTTGCATGAATCGGTTAACTTTATTTTAGTGCTGTCAAGCCTGTCTTTTCAGCAACCATTACTTCAGTCCACAGTGTCACACGCTCTAAAAAATTATGTGTTGGATTTACTTAAAATGTATATGCACCATTTTTGCATCATTCTTTTTAAGTGATCGTGACTTGGAATAATCTTACTTAAAATTAATTAAAAAACCTTTGTTAAATATTTGAGTTCAGGCAACATTCTTTACAGGCCATGTGAGATCAAAACAAATCTTAGTTCTTTTATAACATAAGCTTGGTCTTTTATAACATAAGCTCGGTTATCTATAAAAATAAGACAATTAAATGAGTTAAACTAACCATTTTAACTTATTTGAGGTCTTTAGTTATTGGTCTGCTTACTGCACTGCTCCAGTACATTCAATGTCTTAAAATAAATTAAACATGCAAATCACACACAATAAAGCATTTAACTTTATTATTTATTTTTTTACCCAAAACTTTTAAATTGCATCTTAATATATATTCAAATAGAAAACAGTTGTTTTAAATTGTAAAAAAAAAATATATATATATTAACAATAATCACAATATTACAGTTTTTGCTGTATTTTGGATCAAATTAATGAAGATTTGGTAGGCAGAAGAGACCTCTTTTAAAAACAAGGACATTTAACTGATCAAAAGACAGTTAGAGTAAAGACATGTTCTATTTGAAGACTGAATTCTATTTTTCAAATATGCTTTTCTTTTGAACTTTCTATTCATCAAAGAATCCTGAAAAAAAATGATGTATAAGAAATTTCTTTCAAAAACATTTTAAAAAATCATAATTATTCTAAACTTTTGAATGATAGTGTTTAAAGTTTTATTTATAGTTTGTTCATTTATTAATAGTTTTAGTAATTTATTAATAGCGTTTTATTGAATTATTTATTTCGATTTTTATGAAATGTATATGTGGTCATTAGATTCTCAGTGATAATAATCATGCCACACACACAGCAGTCCATGTCAGCATTTCTGTGTGTGTGGTGCAAACACACAGGGCCCCCTGTTACAGGTCATTAATCCAAATCCAGAACATATCAGCCTGGCCACGCTGTGAACAGTGTGCTGTCAGTCAGAGAGGAGCGATGCTGTGTGTACAGACACAGCCGGAGAGACATGCCGGATAGCTCCTGGAATCAATAGCTTATATATAACCCTCATGACAGGCCAAGGCTCTCTTACCACTCACAAGTCACCGGCAGCAGGACAGCATGCTCTAAGAGTGGATGCCATTGATTTAGGGCACGACAGCACCCGGGCCAGTGTTCTACCTAATACATGTGCTCTGCCTCTCCTTTTCTCGTTCACTCGTTTCACTTTATCACCTTCCACAACCGCTTTTGTCCTTAGACACACACACATAGAAGTAGAGTCTCACCTCTTGTGATATAAGTGTTGCTTTACATGGCTGTCATTCTGTTACATGAAACATTGAAGACTTTAATGCATTCAGCCATCTTGAGTTCTGACTGCAGGAAATAAAGCTTTTCCCTTCAAATGCTCCATTACAATCTTTGAAAGGACGGCTTGGAAAGGGACTACCCATAATTAATTTTGCATCACTGAATTAATTGTCTAAAGTGTATGAAGCCAATTGATAAATTATTCAGCCATTTTTAGTATGTGTGTTTGAAGGGAAGAAGGGAAAGGGGAGGTAAGTGCCAATTCAAATTGGAAAATTAATATTCATAACTTTTTTATGAAGTTAAAAATGGCTATCATTTCAAGGTTTAGGGGCGACTTAATGAACAGCCTCTGAAACAGGCAATATCTTCTGGCAGTCAGGGATAATTCAGGCAAACTGAATCCCTGATTCATACCTAGTCATTTGAGTTTGTTTAGACACGGGATCACAGTGTTGATACTGGGTTTATTCTGAAAAAAAATGGGTCAGAATTCATTAAAACCTTTAAAAGTATAAGATGTGTTTTCTCTCCCCAATAGTAATTATGGAAATTATTGTAGTTCTGTTGATCTTATCTATTAGACATCTGACATAAGCAATTCTTAAGCTAATTTATTTTCATTTCAAATTAATTGATCTTGTTTGGTTGAGTAAATGTTTTACTTGTGAGCATAAAACAATCCAGCAAAAATTAAGCTGTTAAAAAACGAATGACAACACACTAAATCCTTCATTACAGTGCTTGCAAGGCAGTAGTGTATTGATATTCCTTAATCATTCTGTTTTCTGCAGGCCCAGCTGCAGCTCTAAGATATAATGTCGGCAGTTTTTCAATTGTATAATTTTTATATACATACGTTTTTACACGTGCAGTATATTCCAAGTGTATTGTATGTTGTATCACCAGATGACTTGAATAGCTCTGTTTAGAAATAATGAATAATTCATGATTGGGGTGATTTTTTTTTTTTTTTTTTTTTTTTTTTTTTTTTGGTGGACTGAATCTGCAAATCTATAAACAAAATAATAAACAAATTACAAGCAAATTACAAGATACAAATGAAATAAATAGTGCTTTAGCCCATGTTCTTTGGGTAAGCCCAACAGTAGTCATACAAAAACGGAATAATCAAATGTAAAATAACACTGCATAGTCTTCACTGTAAATTAATCTTTGTTAAAGGTTCTCTTTGCATTTTGTTCTTTGAATAACATAGATAAAGGACAGTCAGCAGTGGGTATTCTGTTCACGTAAGCCATATGTGACTGTGTTTACGAGGATACTCACTGGCATAATTTTGCATGTATGTGTCTGTTCATGCAGAAACAGAGCTGGAAGAGAACTGAATTCGGTTTGTCTTGTGTGGCTCTTTGTGTGCGCGTAGATAGACTCGCTAGTTCAGAATTGATTTCTCTTTCACGTCTTCTTGCGCTCTAATGGTTTAAATTCGATTGAATGTTTAAACTGACAGGATCTAAAATGTGCAATTGATAAACTTTCACTTTATGATGGTTAAAATTAACTGAGAATCAAGTGTGTTTCAAACCACTTCGAACAGGATTTTTTTGTTAAATAATGCATTCATTTTCGGTTTGTTTTTCACCAGAACACTCGGAATTTAAGGCACGTCACGTGAGATAATTCTGTGATACTTTCTGCATCAATGCTTATCACTATTCATTGCCATTGCATTTCTTTTTAAATTCTCCTTTTCGGGTCCATAAAATAAGGCATTTTGCTTTTTGAGAGATATTTTCTTGCTATTTAAGCATGTGTGCCACAAAGACGCAGTCGCATTAAGTGTTTCTCATGCATAGATGAGTAAAAAAAAAAAGATGTGCACATTTCATTTACACAGCACCAAAGCCTAAAATGTAAGCTTATCTTAACTTTAATACTATTCTGCCTTGCAAGCACTGGTGTTTTCCTCATGAAATGCAAAAGCATTTTTTTTTCTGACTTGGGAATGAATGGCTCAACATACAATATGAATATGAATGAAATGAATGAAATTATGAATGAAATTTTCCAGGAGCATAATTGAGCTGTGTGTCTGTGTGCGCGCAGTAGATTTAGAGCGGGATTTGGTGCTGACCTCACTCTGAGAAGAGAGAGATGCATCAATATGATTTGGATATGATGATGTTGGAATGGACATGAAGAGTGTCAATTATTTACAGGTGATGTGCCCATTGAATTGGCAATGAAGTGCCCATAAATTATATCCCTCTGTAATCAACCCCTCAGGGAAAATAATGAAATAACTGCTGCTGGAGCGAGGGAACTGCTGTTCATCTAAGCCTGTTTGACTAGGTGATTTCTGAAAGGGTGGCCAGCTTTTGAAGTGACACTGGATGGTGAAAAGAAAGGAAATTGCACTGCTAAAAGGTCCCTAAATCCTCTTACTGTGAGGAACAGACTGTATTTTAGGTCCGTAACAAAGGAACTTATTGTTGATGCTGCATATTTGCTGTGATCACATTTAATGTGCACTGCTGTTTTTTTGTTGTACTCTGCTCTTCTAATGAAATAGAATGACCTTTAAGATTTGTTCACCTAAACCTGAAAATCGTGGTATTATTTTACACTTCCTTGTCATGTTGTTCCAAACCCATGGTATGGTATTTATTTATTTATTCATGAATTAATAAATATAGAGCTTGAGGCATTTGGACTGCTTTTGTGTTTTTTTCTTTCTTTCATAGAAAGGAACTCTTGAACCAGTGTTGTTTTAGTATCATTGCGATACTATTAGTTTTTAATAATATTTTAAATACAATTTTATTTTTAGATTTTTCCCTATTCAATTTAAATTAAGCCCACATGCTGGGCATTTCTGCCTGACGCACATGCACTGGTGCACTAGAGATGGCTGCAGGGTCATATATTTACTATTTTATTTCAGTTAATGTATGTTTATTTCAGATAACAGACGTTTTTTTCAAGTATTTTTTTTTTTTTTTTAGTTAGCTATAATAATCCTGAACAGTCATTTGTATTGATTCTTTAAAATTCTCCATTTGTGTTCAATGGACTGTTACTCCAGACTAAATTGGAGTATATATAGGGAAGCATTTAAAAAAAAGTTTTTTTTTTTTGTAATTTTATTCCTTCCCATATTACAATATATAATAGTGGTTAAACTGTTCCTTTAATCAGTACAACTCACGATCTGGGCTTGTCTTCTTAGACTGGCTAGTAATAGACATGGGCACTCTCTGCCAGGAACTCCCAATGTGAGTTTTTGGATGTATGATGGGCAAGGACCCATTTGAATTAACTAGTGCAAAATTTAATTATAAGGAATTATTTCTGGTCCGCTTGGTACCCTCTTTTATGTGGTTGTCTCGGGTGACAGGAAGTGATTTGGTGCTGGTCCAACATTGTGTCTCTCAACGTTAACGTCAGCCTTTTGTTACACAGGGCACATGAAGAGGGCAAACCTGTGTATGTTTGTATGGGAGTATGGCTATATCATAGCATATATCAGGATAGCCCCATAAGATCTTTTTCTGTAGATCTGGAAGAAATCTGCACACAGACTAAGCTATTTTTAGCATATTGCCTTTGTCCTTGTGATCGTTTTTGAGTGTGTGCGCAAGGCTGTAATGTTGTATCTTTTAAAGGAGCTTAGTCTCATTACACCCCCCTCTCCATGACCTCCTGTTTACCCTGATTCACACACAATAACATCAGTTCCTTCTCCCACATCCCTCCAACTGAAGAAATCAGCTCTCTAATGTTATTTACAGAAACACAGAAGAGAAGAAGATTTCCCTCTTCTTCTTTATTTGTGATCGTCTCTATGACAAAGAGAATGAAAAACTGAAAGAAAATGGGATCCTTTCTACCGCTTCTGATGGTAAATCGCAATGGGGCAGCAGATTTAGTTTGGTGTGCTTCCTCTTTCCTGCCTCGTTCTGTCATAGCAGGGGAAAAGCAGGTGAATTCACTCCACAATTAGGGCAGTGGAGGATTACTGCTGATGTTTGGCACAGGTTTAAGGATTTTATGTATAAATGTGACACATCAGAATCCTTTAAAACATATGCAAATAGCATGACACTCTAATGTTTTCATCTAGAGTGAGGGATCAGTTGGATAGAGTGAGCACCCATTGTGTGTGTTAGTTTGAGAGGCTATCGCACCTGACTAGATATCGGTGCATTGTCTCTCTCTGACAGACTTGGATGACATTCTCTACCTGAGTTTTTGAAATATGATAGCTATTTTAATGAAGCTGATACTGTACTGCATTTGCTCTGCCTCTTAAGTGCATGTCTCGTTATTGAGAACTCATTGTATGTACTCTTACCAGTCATTTTGTGTACAAACACTTTTGCCCATCAGCATGAATTTTGATCCACATTAAAGCTGGTTTCAGCCAAGAACCACCCACTTTAAATGGAAGGCTATCTGACTGACATTTAAAGAAATCAACCACTTCTGAAATCATATAAGCCTGTGAGCAATGCATGGTACTCAAAGATATGTTGTTTACTTGTTAATAATTGTCTCAAACAACTCTTGTATATCCTTCAAAGATTCAGTGCCTTCAAGCCTTACAAATTTAGTTAAACTTACTTTAAGAACTACGTAGTTAGTGATTTAAGCTTGTCGTTTCAAGAAAGCTTGTACAATTATTGTGTACATAGTTTTTTTATTATGTTAGTAAATGTATTATGATTCATTGCTTTTATTAATTTAGTCATCCTATCATATTAATTCGTTTTAGTCAGATTTACTAAACTGGCGTATAATTTGAGTTTGAAGAAAATAGCATGTTTGATTACTGTTAAATCTGAACATTGTTAGTGTATTGTTAATATTTTGTGCAATATGTCATATTTTCACCAAGAGCATGTTATAATTCATGAAATTATTCTTAAATTATCATTATGATGCACATATTTTCGTCTTATCGAAAATACACTCCGGGAACAAACTTGCTCGGGCTCGGACCGCATCAAACGAGCCCAGTGTAAAAGCCCCCTGAGTCTTGCTTTGGCAGTCCTCATAGGACACGGCTGGATGGCACTAAACCAATTCCACCTCATATGCTCTCACTGTTCTTTATCTAATCTGGCCCCTCCTCAGGATTCCAGCACACCACCTGATTCCTTTAAAAGGCTTAATTAAGGATCTGTGATTTAATTGCACTAATTGAATCACGGATGGCATGCTAGGCAACGGCTGTTCAGGCTGTTCTGAATCTTGTAAACATCAGCGGAAGATGACTGTCAGGGTAAGACTCAAAAAGTGAGGAGAGACCACAAAGAAGAAATGACAGGGTGAGCTGTGTACAGAATGAGAGAAGAGGAGGAACTAGACGGGAAGTATAAGGAAAAAAAAATAGGATTTTGAAGGCAGAGCAGCGAAATAAGATTCTGCAGACTATAGCACACTTGCATTAGTGTTAACTGACTATTTTATCCACTTTCTTTCACTTCAGCTCAAGGCATCATGACATAAAATCACTATATCGTAAATCACAATCGTTAGGAACCAGAATCGAAACAAGGAATCGGAATCGGAATCAGAATCGTTCAAATTCGAACGATACCCAACCCTACACACTGCCCTGATATACAATTTCATAATCACAAACTCGTCAGTCTTGGTCATTAGACAGAGGCGATTGATTAATATCCTAGATGCCTGTACTCTCGTTCATTGTAGAATATATTATTTAGTCCCCATAGATCTGAACACACTTAATTAAGGTAATACTATATCTAATCAGAGGTCATGACCATTACAAGCTGACCAACTTAACTTACTCTAATGGTAACTTTGTATAATCATGACATAGGATCCCACGCACACTTAGTTAAAATAATATCACAATAACCAGAGGTTGAGGCTCACCCCATTTAGATTGGTTTAATAACACTCTGTTGTTCTAAACGGAAACCCCATTATTGGGCTCTACAGTCTATTTGACTAATGCCAATGTGTTACTCGGAGCTCTGAAACTTCAGTCAGCGTGCTCCTTCTAAGCTGAATGTTAGTCAGTTACCTAAACGTAAATTTGTGGTGTTATGGACTTAACGTAATCTACTAAAGTTAATTATTTCAGGGTGAGTCAGAATAAATCCAAATGTAACGATTTATTAATAGTTAGGTAAATGCATCATCATGCCAATTACAGAATCAATTCAAAGATAATCAATACAAACCATCAAATGCTCTGAAATAAAGAGTAAAAGATGCATACCATTTTAAGTCAGTCAGTCGATGACAATGGATTTTTTTTTTTTTTTTTTTTTTTTTTTTGCTGCTTGCATTACAGTAAATGGTTATCTAAAGACGATTCTGATTATAGATTTAAATGTTTATATTTTGGGGGAAATTTTACTATGTGTTGATGAACTATTGAGGAATTATTCTCTGAGAAAGGCTTTTATGTAAATGAGATTACCAAGTATTTTTTCATGTTGACCGTTAACAGGGGTTACAACCTCTTCAGGGAAGAATTGGAGAGGAAGAGAGAGGATGTGTCAGCAGTTGTTCATGCATGCATGAGTGTCTGTGTTTGTCCCAGGCCTTGTGGTGGGAGGATTGCGTGCGGATTGGACTCAGCAGAGCTGAGAAGAGGTGGCAGGGGAGTGCTGGAGGCTCAATCATGATGGCCTTTGTGCAGTTGTCTTAGGCAGCCTTGGCCTGCACTGTAAAATATTGTCAGGATTTTAAAATATTTTCCTGACATGTTTTATTGTGAAAACTGTTCTGGTTAGGTCATTTTGTCTTGTGACAATTTAAATTGCTGAAATAAATAAAGAACCAGAACTGCCCAGCATAGACTGATCCCACTATGGGAGAATACTCATAAACCCATGTGCTCATGTGCTTGAATAATTCATATATATATATATATATATATATATATATATATATTAGGGGTGGCACGGTTCACAAAACCCACGGTTCGGTTTGTATCACGGATTTAGGGTCACGGTTTTCGGTTCTGTACGGTTCTTGTTATTTTTTCTTTTAATCTTTAACACTCCAGAAATGTACTTCAGCATGTGATATATAGCTTAATTATCCACACTTTAGGATACAGTATTAAAAAATATATATATTATATTCATGCAATCATGCACAAACTGAATTTGACTCTTTGACTTTAAGCACATTTTGGGACTATCTCAGAGGAAAGCTAGGTGAGATTTAGATACAGCAAGAGAGAAGAAATTGACATGCTTTTTGTTTATTTGGCAAAAAAAAGGAGAATGTGTATCACTATCTCTATAAGAACTTGTGCATTTTTATCACATAAATCTTATTTACACAAAGAAATTAACTTTCATGTATCAACTGCTGACTTTTGTAGCTCTTACCAAAATTCTATCTTTTAAAAAAAAAAGAGAGGAACTCTTAAAACACTGTCTTTTAAATGTCAATATACATGAAACCTCATTGCCTATAGATAATTAAGCTATAGCAATAGCAAAGGCATAAACATAAAGTAAAATTTAAGTTCAACCTCAACACAAAAACAGTATCAACAATGCTTCTATTCCCAAAACGTAAGGGTACTTTTTTCCACTTAAAATTAAAGTGCAGGGTTTGGAAACGTATGACTGAAGCTCTTATCTATACATAAAGTGCCACTGTAGCGTTATATTAAAATATCATAACATGAAATCCAAAATGTTCCCACACACCGGACTTATACCATAGACTTATACGACGCTGGCGCATCCTCCAACTCCCTCATCTCTCCCACTTGCCATTTCTCCGCGTGCCGTGACCTGCAGCGCTCCATACTCCACTTTTACTGGCTTGTTTATTAACTTGAACCGGCGCTGCACAGAGCGATCGGTAATGACATCAAATACCGCGAAAGTGATGAATGCATACGGAGCCGACTCGCGCTAGATTGATGTTATTCACCGGTCGCTCTGTGCAGCGCCGGTCCAAGTCGAACAAGTTTGTCGCGCGAAAAGAAAACACACGTCACATACGGGCACGAGGTTACATTGCGCATGCGTCGAACCGTGAGACGCACACGCGCTCCGAACCGAGACAAGCGAACCGAACGGTTCGGGTGTTTTTTCATGTACCGTGCCACCCCTAATATATATATATAATACACACACTCCTAAAGGAGAATTAGCAACACCTGTTCAATTTCTCATTAATGCAATTATCTAATCAACCAATCACATGGCAGTTGTGGTACTGGTCAAGACAATCTCCTGAACTCCAAACTGAATGTCAGAATTGGAAAGAAAGGTGATTTCAGCAATTTTGAGCGTGGCATGGTTGTTGGTGCCAGACGGGCCAGTCTGAGTATTTCACAATCTACTCAGTTACTGGGATTTTCATGCACAGCCATTTCTACGGTTACCAAAGAAGGGTGTGAAAAGGGAAAAACATCCAGTATGTGGCAGTCCTGTGGGCGAAAATGCCTTATTGACGGTAGAGTCATGTATATATACAGACGTGTTTAGTATATGTATGTATATATATATACTAAATGTGCTTTATGTTGGTATAATATTTTATCAGCATCCATCAGCTCTCACATGACTCTGCCGCTCCTTTACACTAGGAGCTTCACTCCCCCACCAAGCCCCCAGGGTTCACTTGATGTGATCACTGCACCACACTGCCCCTCTCTGTCCCAGAACCCCCTGTGCTCAGCATGGGCCAGTTTCTGGATTCCCTCCTCTCCTCCACACATCTGGAGCACATCTGGAGGAGGGCTCGGGCTGGGCATCTCTGTCATCTCTAGTGTATCAACAGGATGCAAGGTGGAGGCAGGTGAGTCACGTATCTGGAATGGAGAAATAATTTTCCGTGCTACAGATCAATGCGAGTCATTAAGCAGCTGTACGCCATACTTTAGTAGGCGGAGGAAAACCAGCCTCTTGGCCCCATATGCTTCCTGCAACTCCTATCTATCAGGGTGTCGGAGCTGCCATGCTGCACTCACTCCGAGCAGCAGGCAGGGGCCAGACGCAACAGGAGGTCCTTGTTTGAAAAGATGCTTGACTCCGCCAGAGATGGAGAGATGGATAGTGGAGCGGTGCAGACGGCCAGAGCGGATCTGTTTACCGAGAGCTGTCCAAATCGCCACAGTTAGTTTGTATTTTCTCTGCACTTTCCCTTGACTTCTCAGACTTGTTGACATTGAATGTTTGGGCCTCAGCAAACCAGTGCTCAAACTAATTAGCTGGCTAATTAAGGCAATTTTCCAATTCTGGGAGAAATTTGGGTGACTTAAAATGTAAATCTCAGCCAAGTGGATAGATAGCTCGGAGATTGGCCATAAGTGAAGTTAACTGCAGGGCTGTGCTTGGCGTTCTCCCTCCAGTGGCTAATTGATTTAGCATAACAAAGCATGGACTGACATTTATTCATCACTGTGGCATTTGAGATTGCTTAAAATGTCCTTCCTCTATGTTAATGGTGACACAAAATGGATTTTGTATATGTGTGTGTTCACTGTAGGCAGTACTGCTTTTTTTTTTTTGAGACATTGAATACCTTCTCTCAAGAAGTTCCTGACTGCTCATAGATCATGTGACACTTTGTAAAGGTCTGATGACCAAAATGTTCCCAGCTGCACATTATAATTTAGTGACTAAAAGTAGCAAAGCCTTTCCCTCCATTTGCAGCGCTCTATACACATTGATCTATTAAGTTTATGTTGTGCACTTTCAAGTGGCTAGCTCTGAAATCAAGGTGGCTGGGAAGAGACGGGCATTAGTAATCCATACTCTCTAAATGAGACTCCATTAGCATAGCACTTCTGTTTGCACCTCAAATGATTGGTTTGCAAGGCTGTATCAGCCATGGGGAACGTTGAGAGTCTCTTTCTTAGGGGTGTTTTAGAGAGAGAATTCCCAATGTGGTCAAGATCTGTCACTACGACCCACTAGTCTTCAGCATCTGAGAACTGATTCAAGAAACAAAGAGAATGCAAGTGATTATTTTGCCAAGTTTAAAATCGATTGTACATATTCAACAGTAAAGCAATAGTGAAACAGATTTACAGTATCAAAGACTTTATCTTCCTTGGTGGTGCTTGATAAGGCTAGCATCAAAATTTCTGTTGCTCATATACGATTGTGGATTAAATATAATTCCTAATCCTAAATTATAAACATTGGTGTATGATGCCTCTAATTATGTGGTTAATTGAGGATATATGTATTCTTAATTTTCAATAATAATCTAAAATGCACACTGTTGACTGACCACTGTTGAAGCAACTTTTACCATCCACCAATTCTTTAAACAAATTTTTGCTGTTTTCCGATACAAGTCTGTTGTGGATCTGTGAGTTTAGTTTTAAACACAGATATGATAGTTTTAAACACAATTTTTGTAGAAATGACCCAAAAAATGTGCTACAGTGACAAAAGGTACTCAGAGAGAGAGAGAATTGTCCCCTTTTCCAATTTTTTTTTAATGAATCTTGTTATCGCCATCTCTGGCTCAACCTGGCTGATATGAGAGAAGTGGACGAGGTTCGGTTCTTGGACTCAAGACATCCGGCACATCATGCCCCGACGGCCTGCTGTTATGAGTGTAACATAGGCAAGAATCACTCACTCTGCAAATCAAGTTTAGTTTGAAACTTTATGTATTACATACTAGACAATTTGGATCTCTCTTCGTCTGACAGAGATATTTGCTTTAAAGGATGAATATGGAGAGTAAGGAAGACATGGCTGCTCTATATCTCCATTCATTCCCTCTTCATAATTAAATAGTCAGCTCCATGTAGTATGGAAGCCATTGGCTCGGCAGATGTAGCGCTATGTTAAACTTTATGTCACTTGAAAATGGTTTTCAAGTGCATTCTGGACTGAGATCACCTAGCTGTAAAATGATCTGTTTTATGGTGCCATTATCAGTGCAGTATTTTTTAAAGATGCAGTTCACTACACACTCACGGGACATAAGAAAATGTGAAGAAAGGGATAAGATGCTGACTTTCATTGTGTCCTTCATAATAGTCCAGATTTTAATGCCTCCGAAATTTATTAGTGATGCACTGTAAAAATCTGGCGTGGCATTTGCCTGAACCAAACGGTTGTTAATAACCAAAAATGATCATATCTTTCTTTGTGACAACTGTTTGTTTTTCTGAAACCACACCTCGGAATCTCACATTGTGGATGTTTAACTGTGCTTTTATGTTGTTTACTGTTTCAGAGCCAAAAGATGAAATCGATAGTGACCTCTGTGACATCAAAGTCCAAGTAAAACAGAAATATGGATAGCGAGGGGAGGAGAAGGAGCTGGGTGCAGGGTCATTTTATTGTGGTGGTCTGAATGTGACTGGTGTGTTCTGTTATGTTGCTACATCCCTCTGCCAGCATTGATACTCTGTATCTGGCAGTGGTCCATCATTCCCCCCGCTCTTGTATACAAGGACCGAAGTCACCAGCAACGAGAGAGAGAAAGTGAGCGAGTATGTGTTTTATTCCTTATGTCCTTATTTTGGGTCACAAGGGAGGGGCTTTCTTAGCTACTCAGCATAGACTGGCTGGAGTCTATTGATCAGGCTGTGAGTCCTGCCAACTGAGAGAGAAAGAGAAAGCGAGTAACGACAGAGAGCAGAAAAAAAGACAAAGATAGAGAGAGAAATGGGACAGAAGAGAAAAGAAAAAGAGGAAAAAATCAACTGAAAAGTAGAGGGGAAAATAAAGCCGACCTGGCTTTTTTGTCCTGCCTGTAGAGGAGAGCTTAGATGAGTTTGTTTAATTCATCACTGTCTTACATTCCCTTGGACACCACTGGGACTAAGCTGTTCATGAGCAGGGATGCTGTCCCATCCCAGAATGCTTTTTTGTGCCTTACTATTGTATGAGGGACTCAAATCAAACTCAATAGAAATTAAATTTTCCAGAGAAGTAGATGATTCTGTACTTATCCTTCAGCTTCTTGATCAGATCTAGCACAAAAAGGCATCTCTAGATAATGATACGTGGCTTTCTGAGGTCAAAAATGCTGACCTTTATTTATTTATTGCTTTATTTAGCACCGTTTGTCCTAAAATTAGAAGGTAAGATTCAGGTTTTGGGGTGCTGAAAGGCAAGCCAATGCAAAGAGGCTGAAAAATTATAAGATGTATGAAAAAGATGAAAAAGATTTACTCCCTCAGGGAGAGAAAAGCAGTGTTGAGAGTGTCCCTCAGGACCAAAGCTCAGCTCAGACTATAAAACATAAAAAAACCTTTGAGCTGTCTTCTGCCAAACACTACACAGAAAGAGTGGCGGGCTGCGTCTCGAAATGAGCAAAGGGGCTTGAACCTTGAACCCTGATTGACGAGGTCCAATGGCTTTACATGGAGTCATTATATTGCTGCATGTTGCACAACAGCAATCATATTTTACATCATGTTTGAATATTAAATATTAAACCAAGCAAAAAAGAAAGTGCATGTACTTGATAAAAGGGTGATATTTATCTGGAATCTGGAAGAACAGTTGTAAAGTGGGAATTTGCTGGGGGAAAAAATCAACAGATTCAAAACGTTATAAATCGCTGTGGTTATGGTCTATACGCTTCAGTTTAATCTGCTTGGGATGATGAATTATTTTGGTTTTGAATCCAACGCAAAGCTAAACATAGCACTTGCACAAGGACTGTTGGAACATTTGCAGCAGGCTGTGATGGCTGCAGCCATTAGTCAATGAATTAAAAACTAATTAGTTTCTGCTTCTGTGCTTTATTTGAAGAGTTATGCACAGGTGTAATGAAAATGTATAGGGCTGTTGATTAGAAGCAGAAGAAAGATTTCAAATATGAATTTTGACTCTGGATTTTCCAAAGTGGACTATATTAAGGAACTTGTGAATGCCATGTTGTTGATGACCAAGAAGAGGCTGAGAACATTGATAACATTATTTTAAATTGTCATGTTTCTATTCAGTGTCACACCATATCCAGTTAATTTCCATCAGTGGCAAAAAAATATTTCTTATAACGTTTCTTTAAGTGTTGTTTGGTGAGTGGAACGGTCAAACAAAGGGTGATTATGAGAACTCTGTCTATCGCCCCATGCTGACCTTTCAATCACACTCCAGCTAGCATTTAATTTACAATCAGTGCTAATCAAATGGAAGAAAGCACTCAGTCGCTTGATAGGCCAAATTCACCACTTCTCCACATCAACAGCAGTTGTCCTTCATCAGTAGCACTAAAGACTTTTGATAATAAAATTCAAGTGCATATTTCATATTGGGAACTGATAAAACAGCTTCTTTACTATAATGAAATAAATTATAGGATAGAAATGTAAAAAAGTACCCAGAATTCAATCCTGCTTTTCAGTGACCATCAATGAAGAATGACATAAGGGAGACTGAGAATGTTAGTAACACAGCGAGCATTCTAACACTACATTCACTTGTGATTTATAATTTGATTTGTGATCAATTTGGTGCCTGTTAAAGGGATACTCCACTTTTTTTGGAAATAGGCTCATTGTACAACTCCCCCAGTTTTCGAATCCATTCAGCCGATTTTCTAATATTTCGAAGAATATTAGTAATCAGACATTTTCTGGTCTCATTGACTTCCATAGTATATTTTTTCCTACTATGGAAGTAAATGGGACCAGAAACTGTCTGATTACTAATATTCTTCGAAATATCGGAAAATCGGCTGACTGGATTCGAAAACGGTAAAACTCAACTGTTTAACTCTTGGGGAGTAAACCACCCGTGGGGTAAAAAGTGGAGTATCCCTTTAAATGATGTCATCAAAATGAGCAGATGTGTTTAATTTGATGCATAATATTTACTCAAAATTTCTAAATATTAAAGAATGTTTTTTTTCTTTGTCCAGGTTTTATCAATTTGTTCAATATTTTTTTTACAGATGTTAAAGCAAAATTTGTTGCAACAATCTTTAGTACCCTCTTTTTTAGCCCCATGTGCAGTGTGTAGTTACAGTGTCTACCAGCAAGGGCGCATAAGGCCGTGGTAACCCGCCAAACTCTGACCTCTTGGCTGAACTCCTTAGCATGAGGTTATGGGACCAGCTAGAAACACATTCAGAGAAATTCATACATTTAACAGGTCTCGATCTGCCAACCTCAGTCTGCATTCGAGTTTGATGGATGATTTTGAGCTCTGCCGTTTAAGTAATTTTTGGGATGGATGCAGGTATGTGCTGTTAACATAAGTGGCTTTCCTTCAGTGTCCTGAGTCTCTCAACGCTTTTGTGCAGACTTTTTTTTTTTTTTTTTTGTCACTGTACGTGACTGCTTCAAACAAGCCTCTGGCTTAATGCATCAGGTTTACCTAATAGAACCAGACTGCCTTTCTTTTTCACATCATTGTGCGCGAAGCACGCCAGTCAGCCGTCGCGCTTTTGTAGTCGTGCAGCGCAGAGGCTATTTGTTCTGTCCGCCGGACTGAAGGGTCAGTGGAGGAGGGAGAGCAGAGAAAATTGGAAACAGTCACAATCACAATGACAGCAAACGGGGAGAGCGGTAGAGAGAGACGAGGGGCCAGAGTAGAGAGAGAGGGATGATGACGCGAGGTGAAAGGGTAGAGACTGAAAGATACTGGAGAAGGAGGAAGGCTAGGAAAGCGACAGAGGGAGGATAAAATATGGAGAAAGGATGAGGACAATGAGGCAAATCAGTCTCAGCTGAGGGCGCAGGCAATTAGAATAAAATGAGCTGGACCTTGGCAGAGGCCAAGCCAGGCAGAGGGGCTGATGGGTGAGAGAGAGAGCAGATAAGAGCGAATATCCTGGTGATTAAAACTGAATGATTAGCCCAGTCCACGCGCACCATGAGCACGGTGACTGGGGTCACCTGCACCCTAAAGGGACAAAGTGTGTCTGACAGTAATGAGATCAGGTCTGCTCAACTCCCCATTGGAGCACCAATAGCTTTAACTCTGTGTCTGCACTTCACCCCTACTCCATTTCTGACATGCTTCCTTTAATTCCTTTTAGCACCTATCAAAACATCTTTCACTGTGACATAGGAAGCGACAATTATACTGTTTCACCACTGTCAAAACTCTCTACTCTTCCTGACAATACAGGGTGAGTCATGTAGTGTTTGGTCAGACAGCAGCAGTAGCTGATGAATTAGTCACAACAAAACCTACAAAAAATGGCTTTGAAATGACTTAAAGGTTGTCACGGGTGGTGTATGCAGAGGAAGACGAGAAGTCGAATTTCCAAATTCAATAAACTTTACTTACACACAATTCCAAACTCAGGTACAAGGATGACAGGCTGAAGGTTCACACACACACATCGTAACCGTAATTATGATATGGCAACCCTGAACATTCAACCCAGAGCTGGTTATGTCCTCAGACTCAGATTTATGCATTATATATCAACACTATCAATGTCAAACTTAATATGCAGCAATAAGATGGGGGAAGTAAGAGCTCTGTAAGTTTTTATGTTTATTATTATTATAATGTTATGTGGTTTTAGACATGAGGCAAGGCTGTACAGTGCGACATATATGTCGTGCTACTGAAAAATTGGTCTGTGCGATGAATAAATACATGATGATGATGATTATGATGATACAGTTCTCCCTCAAATGTGAAACTAAGTCCATGTCACCATCAGGTGTATCAAATATATACTTGATTGAAACTAGTGGCATAGAAAACCTGTACATTGTGGTATGGTTTCCTTTGCTGCGCTATACCTATGAATACTAAGGAGACCATGGTTTCTGTGTGAATTGATTATTTTATATTTTGTATATCTTTCAAAAATGAAACAATTGCGTGAGTTTGAGGAAGATAAAAATTAATTAACTTTTTTAAATATATATATTTTTTTAAGTCAGAGTTGTGGTTATACTGTGTATATATTTTTTTGTTAAAAAAAAGTAAAAAAAAAAAAAAAACGTAATTATGAGAAGTGCCTTTTTTTTTTCACTTGAGCCCCTGCCCCTCAAAATGTCTGTGCACATCCCTGGCGGGCAGCCTATAATAAATCGTTAAAAAAGGAACACTTCAGTAACACTTCGTACAGTATATATCAGGTGTGTAGGTGTATCATTTTTAATCTGTACTTTCAGATGACCAGAGGAGTTTTTGATTGCAAACATGCTACGGAGATATATTGTTTAGCTAGTAGCATTGCTACTTGTAGTTAGTTGCAATGGCACAGTATTCAGCTCTCTATAAAACCAACTGCTTAATACACTGCAGACAATAACTGTAATAGCTAAATTCATGCAAATCGGTCATTAATATTGCAGTCAGGAAGGAAGCTAAAACAATTCACAGTGGACAGGATTATAACAGCAGTAGATGGCCACAAAGAACATGGCTGGCCCCTGGAGAAAACCCCTCATTGGTCCCAGGTGAGGGATGGGTTTGAGTGAAAGTTGCTGATGTAGTTTTGTGCTTTCCTTTGTGGTGGGTCTGAGGGCCGATGGTGGTCATTAGTGGCAAAAAGCTCTATGCTAACTTGAACAGGCCAGACTCTTTTGGATTTCTGCTGCTCTGGGGACTCGGATGTAAAATCAGAGTATACCCTAGCAAATAGAGCAGCATGGGGAGGACTGAGTGCAGCCTGCCATTCAAGCAGTCCGGAGGGGACAGCTCCATCCCAAAGGCCCTGCACTTCAGTCCCCATTTCTCTTTATCGCTTTGCTTTCATTCTGTTCTTCACAATGCTCTGGACATAGATGGGCCACCTGAGCAATGTGTATTTCTATGAAGCTAAAAACTAGTGTTGGGCGATATGCTCCATAGTCATATCATCAGCCTGTGAGATACACAATACTATTGTGGGGGGCGGGGCTTACTTATTTGATCATTAACTTGCTTATATCTTTACTCATTGATTTGTTTATTTTATTACTGTGTTTTATATATGAACATCTTTTTCTATGTTGATAGCAAAGATATAGTGTTTATTAGTAAATTAGATTATTTCCCGGTAGTGAGGTAAAAACATAGCCTAATACTCTGAGCATTTCATTTATTATATCTGTTGTGATGTTAAATAAAGCATTTAAAAATGAAAAGTATTTCAACGTCATCTGGAAATTTCAGGACTATTATCCTCCCATGTCATTACAGATGCAGCATTTTGACTGTCCTTTTGCATTATTTTTAAAATTTCTGAAAGAGTTGGAGTTTCGTCTTTGCAGTAATGCGTTGGACATTTCTGCAAATTGAGAATTGAAGAAATGGTTGCCAACCACATGCAGTTGAATTGTAATAACAGTTTATTTTATTCATTATGATTTTTTTTTTAATTATATGAAATAACAGATAATCATCTATCTATTTTCAAAACGTCAAGGCTCAAAACAGAAAAGACTTTAAGAAAATGTTTTTCAAGATTTTAAGACAAACTTTTCTAGTTAAAGAAGCAATTATGAATTTATCAGAATTTTCATTCATTTTAATTTGTACTTCTTTACCATTATGTAAATGACCACAATTAACAAAATTAATTGGAATTTAAAAAAAATCATTTTTAGGCAATTGTTATAAATAACATTTAGAACATGTTTGTAACTGCATCTGGCAAACACCCACAACCCTCCAGCATTTGATGGTGAGGTCTTACAACAAGAAAGCCACTCACGAATTTGGGCCGAACGGTTCTAAGAATGGTAAGGAACAGTTCCAGTTATATTTCCACTTGGTTCTGAACGGCACAACTGCGAGTCCTTCTCTTTACGGTTGGCTATCCATGCTGAACAGTGCCGATAGAATGCGTAGTGACGTCGTTACTGAAACAATATCGACAAACCGTATCGGCTGGGCAGGATTGGTACGGAATGGAATGATTAAACAATGAGAATTGTTTGGCCCCGACGATGGAAAAGCAGCTATGGAGATCGGCCTTGAGTTGTAAGGTCCTTGAAGGAGTCTAGTCGTATTCTCAGAGATAATAGAGAACCACTCTCTCAGGGGTTAACTTCTCACTTCTCAGATCTCTGAAAGAGCTTTGCTAAAGTTGAGCTCCTTGGGCAGTGGAGCAGTTAATCAGCTTCTCCCTGTGACGTTTTTGCTGCATGGGTAAAGATATCATCATGTCTTTTAGAAAGAGCCAGCCAGGCTAACAGTGATTCACACAGATTCAACAGGCAATCATAAAGACCAGTGGGAAGAGAAGAGGATAGCTGCCTATGGCTGTGGTTTTCTCGATTGGTTGAGCTTCAGGACCTAATGTTTAACTTAAAATCAAGAAAGTTCCAAAAATTGTACAAAAGAATGTCGCCCTCATGTCGTTCCAAACTCGTAAGACTTAGGAACACAAATGAAGATCTTTTTGATGAAATCTGAGCTGTCCCTCCATTGGTTGCTATGCAACTGAAACGTTGACTCTTCAAAAAGTCATAAAGGTAATATGATATGAGCGGTTTAGTTAAAAATTTCTGATCGCTTTATATTATGAGCAGATTGAATTAAGACTTTTATTCACATGTAAACATTTAACAACGTAAGCAGAAGCATCTTCTTTTGAAGAAGAACCAAGAGAACCAATGAGGTTCATTCTTGTGTGTTACGCAATAAGTTTGAGCTTCAACAAATGGTGTATTTTCAAATGTTAAGCAGGTTTGGTTGAGCTTCTGCTTGAGTTCACTAATTAATGTTTACATGTGTATTTTCTGAATTTTCTTTTTTAGGTGAATAAATGTTTTAGGTTTTTGAATGTCTCTCGTTTTAAGGTCATGACCCCCCAGTAGAGAACCACTTGTCTAGGGCTCTAGACAGCCATCCACTTCCTCCACAGCCAGCAACAGAAGTAGAGCCTGAGCCCAGCCTGATTGATTAGAGAAACACTGTGTTGTAGGGATCAGCATGCAGCAATGCCAGGGATAAATTAGTGAAGGTCAATATTTGAATGTTTGACTTGTTAATACATAGTGATTTAGCAGATTAAGACAAAAACATTGCACATTTGCCCTAATATGTGTGATGAAGTGTTTTCTGCTCCAATCTCTCTCTGTCTGTCTGGCACATTCTTGTCTCTCCCTCCCTCCCTGTCTTTTGCTCAGGAGGATGGTATGTGTCTCTCTGTAGACCTGTGATTCTTATTTATTTATTATCAGTATTGTTGGCACATCCTTTACTAATAATGTCTAATGAAAATTGTTCAAATTAAATGTTGGCCCATTGTACTGATGCATTAGGATTTTTTTTTCATGACCTGTATTTTCCTTTGTTTATGTTGCTGTATCTGTTGGATATCAGTTTTTTAGCAGTTTTTAAAATGCACCGGAATTGTCTGTGATTAAAAATATATATGCATAGCTGAACAGCTATAGCTATGCGTTCACAGAAGGTTTACAGAAAAAAAAAAACAGAACAACATAGCACTTGTGACAAAAGGTTCATTAAGTTTAACTTTATTTAATGAAGCATGTAACTTTTGTCATTGTTCAACAAAAGAGTGAAAACTGAAATTACACACTTAATGCTTTCCATGTTTTCTTCAATAACAAATTGTAACCTTTTTTCACTATTCTACAATTCTGTGACTTAAAGCTGAAAGAAAATGCTTTTTTCAATGGGAATGCCTAACATAATGTTTTATCCATTATTCACTAGTTTAATGTGCCAACATTTAATCAATTTTTTCCATTATTCATCAGCTTTATGTGCCAACAATGCTGATTAGCATTCATAGATACACTAAAAGATTATAATGTTGGAAGAATGGTGTTTCTTGTTTCAAATTTTGGTCTGACTAGAAGAAGGAAAAAAAAACGTAACAGCAAATAACAAGCAAAAAATTCAAAAGAAGGAGCGAACGGGTCAAATGATACACCAATGTCACAATGATACAGAGAGTTCAAGACGGCAGCCGTACATGTGCTTTGTTTGCATGAGCCTGAAGGGCATGAGATGAAGAAATAAAGGGTAAAAAGCAATCCAGCCTGACTGCATTGAAGTTTGCTCAGTTTTTACTGAAAGTGGAGAAATGACTACACCAGACACCTGCAGAGCCGTATCTGAAGGCTAGCCACAGACAAACCTCCTACCAGGCTGTGTATGCTCTGACCGCTCAATCAAACCTCAGCTACCACCTTATGAATGACTCATCATTACTGTGTGCTTAAAGGCTCCGAGAGTTCAAGGCAATGCGGGGACAAGGTTGTCCTGCTACTCCTCGCTCTGCTGGACGTCAGGTGGAGGACAGGCGGCCGGCCTGCACAAGAGGCTGACAGTGGCGGTCAGTGAGCCCTAGGGGAGAAGACGTCCTGCGGGGGGCAGATGGGGGTTCTGTGGCTCGCCATCAGGACAGGTGGGCCGCTGTCACCCCATCCCAGCAAGCAGGTGGCCTCTTCCCCCCTGGAGGTCACCTTCACACACAGCCGTGCGAAACCTCCTCGCAATATCACTAACAAACACGCACACACAACATTATTATGACTAGGAGTCCCGTAGGTCTTTTCTTTTATATAAACACTGACTGATAAAGTTGCATTCTGACTCTCACAGCCAGCCAGGTCCATAACCGGTTCTCATTGAGTGCTGCAATGATGACGAATTTCTGTAGGCCAACCCATAAGTTAGCATCATCCTGGTTCCTTAAACAAAAACCCATTCAGGTTTTTCTATTAGCTTTTGGATTATTGCTCTGTCACCAACAAACATATATGAGTTTTGCATGTTCTGTTTATCATGATGATCTTCTCAAGTAAACTTCTATGAAGCCTAAATACAATTACAAAAGTAAAAGACTAAATGTAGGCTAAAAACAGTCTACAAATTCCGACAACCCTATAATTATTTAAAGCTACAGTGAGTAGGAATTTCTCCCATCTAGCAGTGAAATTGTATACGACTACCAAGTGAATATTACTTTCTAGCCCCTCCCATTTTGAGGGTGTTTTAACTCCTATAGTCGCCATATTATTGCAAGATCAACATGAGTGTTCATTGATGTGACAAAAAGTATCCTTGATTTGTTCTAGCGTTATGCACAACCATGCTATAGTTAGCTAAACAACTATAAAAGTTCAAATTTACACAAACAGGCTGAATTAGCTGTCGAGAAGAAAGCAGGCAACTTCGCTGTCGCTTTTAAAATCCTTGCTCCTTATGAGCTCTTGGAAAAGCCACTCCAATATTGACTTTGGTCTTGTTGATTTGCCTGTTCTCTTCCCATTTTAATTCTCTCTTTCGCACCCTTGGGGATACATGTCCTCAAGAATAGGCATGATCCTCCAACTTCAACAGGTTGCCAGCAGTCGTGAGTAATCTCCCCCTTGCATTCGTCACGTAAAAACGTGAAAGGCCAAGCTTGAATTTACAGGTTTGTCCCTCTTTGGCTAAAGTATTTTCAAGATGGAGGTGCAACATGGCTACCATCATTCAAGTATGTATTTTAAATGGCAGATTCAATGCTTAAAATAATACTTGATTACTTGGTGGAAGTAATTACATATGAATGAGCGCATATACTTTGGAAATAAATGTGTTTTTTTGCTAAGAATCAACTTAAAAATGACACAGCTTAGCTTTAAACAACTCTGACAACTCTCTTTATTTTAAAAAAACAACAACATTTTCCTTGAAAGATTGAGTTACAATAGTTTATAAGAGTGTGATTAAACGTGAAAAACTGTGAGTTGATGAGTTTACCTGTTCGACGTGATAATATTCAGTGCCCTCGACAACATCTGTAGCCACCGGCTGTAAAGCTTAAAAAAATAAACAGGAAGTGCTAAATTAAGACAAGTAAAGCTTTAAAAAAATAAACAGGAAGTGCTAAATGGTAACTTGTTTCCGGGGTTTGGCCTTCAAAAATACATCATCTCTGCTGCACTGTATTGTTTCCTGAAATACATGCACCATTGATCATCCCAGATCACACCGTTCGCTTGCTCCTGTGACCAATAAAGCCTAATTAAAATAACAAAGTTCTGTCAATAAACCGGGAACAGTTGTATAATTACAGTGTGCGTGAGGACATCATAAGCAGGCAATGTCATGGCCTTAACGAAGGAAATAAATTGATTGCAGCTAGACAAAGCGTTGCTTTACGATGCCCCTCTCCTCCAACACACAAAGGCAGTCATAAAATGCAGCCAGGGGAAAGTTTAATGACAATCTTTAAGTGTCTGGCCCCCTTTGTCACTTTCACTGCCTTCCCCTCTACATGACAATGGGAATGGCGTTCTCTTTGCTCTCTGTACTCAGCCTCATTAGTCGAGTCTTTCCTTCTCTCGATCTCCAATTCTCGTCTGTTCTCCCTCTGGAGACAAGTGAGTGACAGGTTTCCCCCTTAAACTGTGCATTGCACTACTGACAGACATACACACATCTCTTGCACTAAACTAATTTGTGGCAGGAGCTAGAAATTGCCATTCCCACAATGCTTCTGCAAGTGTGCTTGATGGTGTGTGGAGCGCAGGGCTAAATGTCAAGGAAGGATGTTTAATTCCACAGCCCATGATTTCATCCAAAAGCAAACATTTCCATCATTCAGCTGCTCAGATTTCAGGGCTGATAATTCAGTCTAGGCATGAGCAAAGCAAGCTTTCTCGCTCCCAGGCCAGAGGTGAAGATGCCAAGACCAAAAGCTGCATAAGGCCGCCCAACTGCTGAGCTTGCGCTTCTGACGCAGGACACATCCTTGTTTCTCGCTCGGGTATGCTGACTCTCTTTTCCAGCTCACATATTGGTTTATTTAAAGGGATAGTTCACTCCAAAGTTAAATATCGTTGTTATTTCCTTGTTCCAAACCTGTAGATTTTTTCTTCTTCTTCTTCTTAAACCACAACAGGAGAAATGATTCAAATTGTACGAGCTTTGTGTGAAAAACTTCTGAAGTTTCAGTGTTAATCTTCCCCTTCAGTGAGCTGTTAGTTTGAGACCTGCTGTGCCTGAATCAGTGAGTCATTGAGAAAGACTCAGTCTGATTCATGAACAAATCATTGAGACTCAGACAATTCATGAAAAGATGTCACTTTTTTCATGTACGTATGGCTTCAAAAGTCTTGAAAAATGTGTTTCTTTTATGACACTTTATTGTGCTTTTGTTGTTTTTAAAGCTTGAAAGCTCCAGACCCATTAATTGCACTGTAATTGCATGCAAAAGAGCGTATGGTGCATTATTCAAACATATGGAAATATGCGACAATGAGTAAATGATTCGAGAATCTAGCCCTTAAACAAGCTAGAGAAGGCAGCTTCAGCTAGGGAGCCCATTGCCTGGTAGGCATCTGTGTGTTTTTCCACCACCAAGAAGACTTGAATCTCAAATTTGAGGGCTTCTCAGTGGAGCTGTTAAAATGTACTTCTCTGTCTGTGATAGCACAACAGTGAAGTCATTTGTTGAAGGTTAGATGGAGAGACAATGAAGGGTACAGGATGAGCAAAGTTTCTTCAGTTTTTGTCACATGTCAACATTGATTCTCTCTTAGAATATTTTGCAGAACACCCTATCGGGTGACGGAGGGTGTGGCTGTTCTTCCTTTAGATGTTGTGATGTTTTTTAAGGAAAGTACAAATGAGTTTGAGATGTTATGTTTTCTCAAGAATCTAATTACTGACAATTACTGTGGTTAATTATTATTTTGTTAACAATAACGAAGATGAACAATGCATCATAGAGAGTTAGATATATTATATTAACAATATGCTTCTTGTGTATATATTGTATATGTATTATAACACCACTGTTCAAAAGTTAGAGGTCAGTGAGATATAATTTTTTTTTTAAATAAGTCTTATGCTCACCAAGGCTGAAATTATTTGATCTATAATTTAGTAAAAAAAAAAGACTTACAATTTAAAATAATAATAATAAGTGTTTCTATTTTAATATATTAAAAAATTAAATGTTTTCCTTTAATGGAAAAGCTGAATTTTCAGCCTTCAGTCTTCAGTGTCAGTTCAGGTAATCCCTACTTTATTGGGACAAAATATCCAAAATCATTTTCCTTGTGTGGACGTTGTTTGATCCCCATGAGGAAAACAGCTGACAAATCATACTAAGTGATGATTTTTGAAAATCAAAAAAAATTCAAAACGTTTTCTGTGGTGGGTAGGTTTAGAGGTATGGTTATAGGATAATGGGAGTATAAAGATCATTTTTACAGTAGTACAGTTGTTAAATGTTCTATGTATTTTCTTGATAAATCATATATAGCTATATTTAGTCCGCTCAGTATGTTTGTGTGTCTCCCTTTCTCTCCTTGTAGATCTCACAGTGATTTACATTAGTTCATCCTTGAAAAAAGGCTTTTGTTCTCATAGAACAATCCCACAATGTTCTTATAAGTGTGTGCTGTTTGTTTGTGCACAAGTGAATTCGGAGACACTACTGACTGAATGTTGATCCCTGATCTCCAATTAAGTGTGCATCTCTTCTGGGGCGTGCAGGAGGGCATGATTGATAGGTGAAAGGTGAGATAGACTCTTTGATTCGCTCTACCACCCAGACAGAGATACAACTCATCTGTAACTTCTCCAGATGACCTTAGACTCCAGACAGAAATGCAGTCTCTTATAGACAAACACACTCACTTTATACATCTGAGCCTGGCTACTCGACTACTTCTTTCTTTCTTTCTTTCTTTCTTTCTTTCTTTCTTTCTTTCTTTCTTTCTTTCTTTCTTTCTTTCTTTCTTTCTTTCTTTCTTTCTTTCTTTCTTTCTTTCTTTGTCTTTCTTTCGTTCTCCTCACTTTTCTTACCGCATTACACTACAGATGAATCATAAGGCCATCAATAGCTTGCTGTCTGAACATGTAGGGTGAGGGATCGATGGCTCTGGTCAGCAGTGTGGAATGGACACAACTCTGGGTGGGTGAGTGAAGGCCATGCACAGGTTATCCATAAAGCCTAGTTTGACACTTGATCTAACTGGAGGCCAGCAGCCTGTCTGTTCTGTCATCAGTTATGTCGAGAATATCCGAGACATTGGGATTTCTGCATTCAAGGCTGCATTTCGACTTTATACTGTATATTTACAGTGAAACATTTGGTTTTAGTTTCTTTCTGATTCTTCTCCCTTTGTGTCCTCCTTATTCTACTACTTCTTTTGCGGTTTCCAGTTTATGTTCCCCTCTCGATTCTCTCGACACAACTTCTTAATGGCTTCAGTCCCCTTTAAACCCATATGAATACGGCTCCTCCCTGTCTTTTAGTATGGGTTATTCAGCATGTCCAATCCGCTGAGCAGAGAACATGGTGTGTTCATTTATTGATATATGACCACGACACCTACATCTGTGCAGTCCTTTGTCATAAATGCATTTTACATAACGTGATGCGGGAGCAATACAGGTTGTTTGCCATTAGACTTTGTATTTTTTCATACACTTTGTTTATAACATTCATTTTATAAGAAATCCAGATGCAAAACAAGTGTAAAGAACTATACAAGGGAGTGTAAATGTCAAATGATGAATTGTTATTTATAACAGTCATTTTATAAGAAATCCAGATGCAAAACAAGTGTAAAGAACTATAAAAGGGAGTGTAAATGTCAAATGATGAATTGTTATTTATAACATTCATTTTATAAGAAATCCAGATGCAAAACAAGTGTAAAGAACTATAAAAGGGAGTGTAAATGTCAAATGATGAATTGTTATTTATAACAGTCATTTTATAAGAAATCCAGATGCAAAACAAGTGTAAAGAACTATAAAAGGGAGTGTAAATGTCAAATGATGAATTGTTATTTATAACAGTCATTTTATAAGAAATCCAGATGCAAAACAAGTGTAAAGAACTATAAAAGGGAGTGTAAATGTCAAATGATGAATTGTTATTTATAACAGTCATTTTATAAGAAATCCAGATGCAAAACAAGTGTAAAGAACTATAAAAGGGAGTGTAAATGTCAAATGATGAATTGTTAGTTACTGATTATAATGTTAATTTCATGTTAAAAGTGTTTTAATAATAACAATCATAATAATAATAATTTTATTATTAATAATAATAATAATAATAACAATCGGCCATTCAACATGCGCACCTGCTCTTAAAGGGTGTGTTGGATGATGCTCTGATTGGTTTATTTCACATTACACCCAGACCACACCTATGAATAATGAAGCTATTTCAGATCCTTTTAAACTTGCGTCAGGTGCAAGAGTCATTTATCCCGGCGGTAAGATAGCAACAGCGCCCAAGACCCGCCCACAAAGTTACTTGCGCTTTGCGCTTGATACTTGCGTTTCAGATCGTTAAAATAGGGCCCTATGTGTATTTTCCTCATTACTAAGCAGTCTTATGCATAATCAAATCAGCACCACAGAAATGTTGATAAAATTCTAGCCTATTCCAATTCTGTGAGGTATCCACTGCCATGGCAGTTTTAGATTTAATTGCACGGCTATTCTTAGCAGGAGCGCAAAAAAAAGCTCTGGAGGGTTTAGATATTTGTGAGCTGCTACATGAAATTAGGCAGTAAGCAATTCCCACACACCCATGTTTTATTGATAGTACAAAGTATCCTCTTCACCAAATGTCATAATAAGTACCGGCTGTGGAAATCAGACAGAAAACAGCATGCTTGAAGCAGATAGATCTCATTTAATACAAGAATCCCACTAGCTATGAGCACTAAAACCACCCAAAAAACATGCAGTCTCAGTTCATTAAAATGAACAAATTAAGCTAAGCTAGTGCAGTGAGTTTGGAGATAGAAATACAATAATAATAAATACAGTGAGGTTTAGGGGTGTCAGTTTAACATGTTCATTTATGGTTTGGTTTGTATGGAAATTTCATAGTAAGGAATTTTAAGTATCGGCTTCATGTTTTTCCCCCGTCAGAACTAGGTGGACCATAAATAAATAATAAATATGTTGACTTCTGAAGTTTTTGAATTCTTTTAAATTGTTTGCAATTAATTAAATTTCAATAACCATCAATTTGTAACTCGAACCCATGTACCATTTTATTGCCGCTCGTCCTCTGAGATCAAGAGTGCTCGGAGAGCGTTTTGTGAAACAGTCAAGAGAAATGAATTTGGTTCCCAGTAGGAGGTGCTGGACAGGGTGAGAGAGGCAAGTTTGAAGAATGAGGCCAATGTAGCGCCCACCACACACAGACACAGCCTCCCGAGCCACATCGACCAATGCTTTGATTCCATCCTATTCTGTGATTTATTCATGCACGCCTGCCTGCTCTTCAAAAGCTTTAATTAAAGCTGGCTACAGCAGTGTCATTCCTCAACAGAGAGAACAGCCCAGCAGGCCTGCTCACTAACACCTTGCACCACTGAACGAAGAACTGTGTAGACCCGTCAACTATAGATCGCAACAGTGACCAGACACTTTTTCAGTGGTCTTGGATATGGAAGTATGTTTCTCATTCATTTCCTCCTTGGAGATTTAAAAAGAAAAAAAAAACGTAATTATCAGCTCCCAGATAATTCACAACATGATGGCATTGTGTCATTTGCAATGCTTCATGGGTGTGGATGGTCGCCGATGAGCATGTTTAACAACTTTTTTGACTGGTGAATCTATTGAGCTGCCCACATCAGGATTACAGGTAGTGTCATTATGAGTAGTTAAATGTCTGAAAATTAAAATCACACTGACTTCATCACTTAACAATCTCATGGTAAATCTGACCTATGGAGAAACTGAATGGGAATTTTACTTTGGAACCCAAACATTGCACACTATAAAAACTGTGATGTCATGACTATATGTTACCGTTGCAATCTCCATCTATCTGTATCCGCCTCTCTCAGATCTGAATATCAGCCGTCCCATCATCAGTGACAGTTGTTAAGCTGAACTCTCCTTCTGCATGGCTGTTTCGGCACAGATAAAAGCGCCAATCCCCTCCCCTCCATCATTTCTTATCCTACCCCAAAGGTCTCAGAGGGGCAAGACATTGTGCGAATCACTGTAATTTATATTCTTTTTAAATTGTTTCAGCTTTTTCCCATCATGATAACCATGCATAGAACATCTGTTTTGTGCTGGAAGGGATGGGCATCGCTTCTCAGGCAATCAGATATGGAAGAGAGAGCAAGAATGTTTAAACTTACCTGCCAGAGAGGTCAGACACTGCATTCGCTGTGTGTAACATTACCTTCCCTGCATTCCTTGGTCTGATTTTGAGTGAATGTAGCTGAGGACATGACATAATTTTATAACTGCACATGCTTCTAGTGTGTGTTCATATGAATGATATACATGTGTAAAAGTGATGTATAAGATGCAGATTAATAAAGAGAAACATCAGGAAATCTATCACTCTCTGGTGGTTCTCTCTGCTTATCTGCACATCATGAAATTCACACATTAAGGTTTGCATTACTATAGATTTTCATTAAAAATTTGGGGGTCAGTATATATTTGTTTTGTTGTTGAAAAATGTATCTGATCTTATCTGATAAACAAAGTTGCATTTATCTGAAAAAAAAAACTCAAACATACAAAGCTGAATTTTGAACAGGCATTACTCCAGGCTTTAGTGTCACATTATCCTTCACAAATCATTATAATATGCTGATTTGGTGCTCAAAAAACATTGTTAATTATTAGCATTTATGTAAAATATATATTTTATTGTAATAATGTAAAAAAAAATGTTTTACTTTTGATCAATTTCATTTCTTGAAATTGAAGTTTGAGCTGTAACACCCACACGTTATGGCAAGGAGATAGGTCAGAGTACAGTATCTCTGAAACAGACAGGCTTGTAGGTTGCTCCCAGCGGTGGTTGTCAATGCACAATAACAACAAAGGTCATCCTGTGTGGTCCAAGCCAACTGATGGTCTACTGTGGCACAAGTCACACAACATTTTAATGATGAATATGGTTATAGGAGGAATGTGTCACAACACTAACCCCATGCAGCAGTGTGTTGTGACACATTCCTCCTATAACCATAATCATCATTAAAATGTTGTATACACTCACCTAAAGGATTATTAGGAACACCTGTTCAATTTCACATTAATGCAATTATCTAATCCACCAATCACATGGCAGTTGCTTCAATGCCTTTAGGGGTGTGTGGGCCTGGTCAAGACAATCTCCTGAACTCCAAACTGAATGTCAGAATGGGAAAGAAGTTTTGAGCGTGGCATGGTTGTTGTTGCCAGACGGGCCGGTCTGAGTATTTCACAATCTGCTCAGTTACTGGGATTTTCATGCATAACCATTTCTAGGGTTTACAAAGAATGCTGTAAAAAGGGAAAAACATCCAGTATGCGGCAGTCCTGTGGGCGAGAATGCCTTGTTGATGCTAGAGGTCAGGAGAGAATGGGCCGACTGATTCAAGCTGATAGAAGAGCAACTTTGACTGAAATAACTACTCGTTACAACCGAGGTATGCAGCAAAGCATTTGTGAAGCCACGACACGCACAACCTTGAGGCGGATGGGCTACAACAGCAAAAGACCCCACCGGGTACCACTCATCTCCACTACAAATAGGAAAAAGAGGCTACAAGCTGCAAGATCTCACCAAAATTGGACTGTTGAAGACTGGAAAAATGTTGCCTGGTCTCGATTTCTGTTCAGACATTCAGATGGTAGAATCAGCATTTGGCGTAAACTGAATGAGAACATGGAACAGGAGCTTCGTGCCATGGATGTGCATCCCACAAATCTCCATCAACTGCAAGATGCTATCCTGTCAATGGGCCAACATTTCTAAAGAATGCTTTCAGCACCTTGTTGAATCAATGCCATGTAGGCAGTTAAGGCAGTTCTGAAGGCGAAGGGGGGTCAAACACAGTATTAGTATGGTGTTCCTAATAATCCTTTCGGTGAGTGTAAGTTTATTGTGCAAAGCAATATTCACTCTTTTTAGTCCACTCCTAGTTTCCCTGGTAGTTCCTGGTATATTCATATAGCACAAAGATATCATATGTGAGCTTTTTTCTTTTGCTTAAAAAAAAAAAAAAAAAAAAATTATTTAAAAAAATAGTTGACCTCCAGAAGTCATTATTGACAAACTGTATAGGTCTGCATAGGCTTTATATTGAAACCTGAATAATTTATTTACCATTAAATATAATCTCAAACCCAAAGTTATACTGTAACAACTGATCCAAGCCCAGGTCCCAGACCTCTAGCACCAGCACGTGGCATTGCAAAGGAAGTGGAATTGTATTTTGTAGAAATTCCATGCCAGATTCTGAATGTGTAGAAGGTTGTGATGCATCACTTTTCCTGAGGCTGTCATTATGACTTGGGGGTATGTTATGCCGAATGCTGATTCAGTAGAGATTGACAGGCTGCTGTGTGTGTGTGTGTTTATCTCATATTCAGGCTGTGTATGTTGTTTTGTGAGTAAGCACCTGTGATTATCTGGGCATGCATCAGTATGTAATTTATATCTTGTCTTATGGTGCACATTATGTGTTAGCATAAGTGACTCTCTGTGTGTGTGTATCGGTATCCATGTTTGTATAAATGTCGGTTGGTGGTAGCTGGCCGTTAGAAGTGGTGTCTGAAAGCCTGATGGGTAATTGATGACAGCACATGCTCACTCCCTCCTGTGGAACTTGGCTTCAGCCTGCTTACCTCCCTGATCTTCAAAAGCTCACTCGCTTTCTCTCGTACTCACACACACACACATATACTCACTGGTTGAAAGCAAAGAAAAACAACAAGTGTTGCATTAATCAAACAGCCTCTTCTTTCCAGGGGAATTGTAGCACTTTAGAGAAGCTGCCTGGTCTGCTCCTTTAGTAGCACTAGATCACCCAGCCAAACATTTCACCCTCTCTAATGCGTTTTGATGACTTTTCTTCAGCAGGAGTCACGCAATTATAATTCAGATGCTTCACTTTTGGATGTATCATGCTTAGAGCTATACAGCAACCACATATTTGGACTCTTAAAAATGTATGAATGTTATTGCATTGGAGAAGAAAATATCAAACCAATTAAGTAGCACTGACTTTACACCAAGACGGCACAAAAACGTTTAGAAAAAAATAGTTTGGGAGTTTTAAATGATGTAACAATAGATGCACAGTTCATAATTAAAACAGAAAGTGTATCGCAGTGCTCACAAAATAAAAAACTTTAGGGAAAACTAAAACTAAACTTGTCCCCTTTAATCTAAATATGTGAATGCTATTAGCTTTGGTAAATTAAAGTTCTCTTGAGATTGTAGGTGAGACCATGTGCAGATTGAAGGCCAAAGCTTATTATTCTCTCAGCTAGCCCATTGAAACTGAATCACAGTAAGTTGTTCAGAATAAAGACCCGTATGCACTTCCATATTAATCTGTCACATTATGGCTTCTGAGACACATGGCCCTGTCATGGTGCCTTGATAACAGAGTTGGCATTTTCCTGCAACATATAAATATGTATAATTCTGATAAGTATTGAATAGCTTATATACACAGAGAGTGAGACAGAAATCTCACAGGGAGCACACACAGTCTGTCTCACACCCCAGAAAATGGCTGTGCACTCCTAGAACTCCATCAAATTGAAAAATGGTGCATTAGGAAGGTCTTTGAGTGGATAAAAGCCACATCTGGTAGCTTGTGATATTTATCCGCTGATAAGTAAGGTACGGAGACCTTTAACCTACCAGCCTCACCCCAATTCCACAATCTTTTTGATTGAGTTGGGAGAACCTTTACTCATACTTGTGTAAGACAAGGATCTATTACAAAATATTGTTTTGTTGTTTTATGTTTCACTCTGTAGGGACATTTATGGTGTCCATGGTCTTAGCAAACACTTTGGTTGGAGTGTCCTGTATTTCTTTGGAAAGTTTGAGTAAAAGAGCATACAAACAGAATGTGTTTTTCATTTTAAAACACCTAGAAGGAGTAGCATGTTAGGGTTTCCAATAGATTTTTTTTCATGCCGTTATATGGAAGCACTGCATTGTACTACTTTTTAATCACTAAAATCTCAAAGCACATTATAACAACAAAATTTTATTAGCAACATTTTGGTTAAATCTACCTTCCTCAGCATTACAAAACAAGCTAAATTATCAGCAAATAATCAAAAATAAAGCACAAACCTAATTCTACACAAAAATATATACCATACGTCTAAGCAGTAAATCATACATTTTCTTCATACATCATCAACAGTCAGACAACAGTCTGCAGGATTTATAATTTGCCATGTTTATATTGGACAGTTTGTTTCTTCAGAATAGACAGCCATCGGTGAAAATATTTTTTTTTTAAATAGAATCAGATGATATAGTCAGAGGAGTGGCTACATACACAGTCATGCTAACCAGCCATGTAATAAATAAATAAATGCAAGCTTATTTCTTGTAAATAAGTAGACAAAATATATCTTTGCTATATGATATTGTGTGGGTGTTTTTGTCTTTAGAGTTAAATGTGATTAGGTCTTTGTAACTCAATGTGCAAACTCTTTCCTCCAGTGTCTTCCATTCCACTTCCTATCCTTGTATCTCAGGCTCATCCCACAGCAGGCATCACAGCGAGCAGATTAATGACTTAAACAGCGCCGACATGGTCCCAAGCTCACCAAGAAACAGAGAGAGAGAGAATGAATGTGGTGCAGCAGGAAGTCTTTCAGAATGACATTCACACAGAAGAGCCCAGCGAGTTGAATGAAAGCAGCATCAGGAAGAAGATGACATGATAGAATGGGAAACAAAGAAAGAGAGATGTGAGATGGGATTAGAAGCAGAATTAATTAGCGTTAAGGTCAGAACATGACAAATTGTGGTTTTAGAAAAAGAGGGAATGAAAGTGAGACGGGCAAACAGACGTAGCAACTACCTATGGCACTTGAAAAATCGGCTGAGGGAGAACGAGAGAGGATTGTGCATGACAGATTTTGACTGACATCTCTAATTAAAAGGTGCTGTCAGGGGCCACAGTGCAGGGAGAGAGGGGCCCTCATCAGCCCCTGAGACTCGTCCCCGGAAATGATTGATGAGCAATTGCAAGATAAACAAGACGCCCCATGAGCTGAGCTGCAAACTGATGTATGCAGTATTATAAATAAATCTGCACCAGAAAGAAATGATAAAATAAACAAGACAATGCAGGCAGACAATGATTTGCTGTTTCCAGAGAGGCAGGGCTGTGTGTGTGTGTGTGTGTGTATAATATGTTTTCTGCCATGCTGGGGTAAAGTGATGGCTGGCTAACAGACGCTAACAGCAGCTGGTTTCATGGCTGAGACTTTGCTGAAGCGCCTGAACTCTCCCACACTCGCGTGCAACAAAACTGCAGCCTCCTGGGACCTAGCCAGACTCTGCCAGCCATAGATGCACCTTAATGCGTGCGCCTGTAGCTTTTTACTGAGCGTGCATGCCCTCGCAGATGCCGTATGTGTGTGCGAAAACACGGGCTGAGTATAATGTGTGTTCTTGCGTTGCCTTCTCGCTCTGCAGTTATTAGTTGTCGGAAAACATGTGTACTGTCATAAAGAGAAGCGAGCTGGGAGCTCTTCGGATACGTTCACCGTATCATTATCAACCAAAGGGCAGTGGGATGGTAAAGTGTGAATGAATTATGAATGTAAAGTTGAGGATGTTCTCGCGCATGTTTTCCCCACAGGATGCGCTTCACTGCTTATTTGCATCAGCAAGGCGCTGCTGGTCGTAGGTCTATATGAAATATATGGCTTTCTCTCTCTCTCTCAACAAACAAAGCCAAGTTTTAGTACGTTAAAAGCTGACATGAGTAGAAAATGTACCCTATTTGAACACAGTTTAGAAAGGCTACATAATCTACAACAGGGGAATACAAAAATGCTGAATAGCTGTTTGGCAATTGGTTAATATAACCAGCACAATCTTAATACTCTTTCCTGGTCTTCAAGTGAACAGCTCATTAGTATACGTTGTATTTGTATAAAAAAAAAGTGTGTATTTTAACAAAAATGCATTAGTGATTTTATCAAACGCTGTGCAGATTACCATGTCGACCAGGTTATCGTTGTAACACATAGTTAATAATTGTGCACAATAACATACTGAAAATACCAACAAACAGCCCTATCACTATTTTTTATTTTATTTATTTTTGTGTGAGTGTATTTATATATATATATATATATATATATATATATATATATATATATATATTATTTTTTATGATTATGAAATTGGTAGCAAAATGCTGTGTAAAAGTGTACTGGGTTCATCAGCTTTCACATCCTTTCCACATTTTTTTATTTTTTTATTTTTTTATATGCATTAAAAAAAACTAAAGAGAGGTCATTGAAATTATTATACTTCTGAAATCATACTATACATACACTACCATTAAAAAGGTTGGGGTCAGTAAGAGTTTGTAACATTTCGCTGCATTTATTTGATCAAAAATAGAGTAACAATAATATTGTGAATTATTACAATTTAAGATAACTGTTTTGGTGATTTTTGATGATCCAGGGAGCGGAGTCGGATCCAGATCTGAGAGGTGGGGTTGGGTAGGTCTAGGGGTGGGTTTAGGGATCAGGGGGTGGAGCTGGGTAGGTTTAGGTATATGTAAGGTGGGAGTGGATTTCGTGTTTTGCAGTGAAAACCATCTCAGCATCTGTTACTCTTGTCTCAGTGTCACATGATCCTTCAGAAACATTTCTTATTACTATCGGTGTTAAATACAATTGTGCTTGTGAAAACTTTTCAGGATTCTTTGATGACAAATCAAAAGAACAGTGTTCATTTGAAATATAAATCTTTTGTAACATTGTCTTTACTTGCTGATTAAAAGTATCAATTCCTTACTGACTCCACACTTTTGAACTGTAGGGAAATAGCAACTCATTAAATATATTCTAAAAAGCAAATGCTATATGATTTCTGTTGTTTAAGAAGTGCTAAACATTGCAGATTCTGCAATGTTTGTGTACGTGTATGAAACAGAACTGTAAGTTACAGTACATTACAGAGGTAATGTGGGTTTCAAATAGTATTTCATGGTAACTTCAAGGCTTTTTTAACTCTGCATGACCATGAACACCTGTATACAAGTGTGTGTGTGTGGCGTTAGTCACTGGTGCACTGTTGCTTCTCTCTCTGCCTTGAAACAGCCGCCTTTGTACTTCTGCCGAAAACGTTCCTCAGCACTAAAATTTCTCTTCCTCTCTTCTCTCACCCCACCCAACCCCATCTCCTTTCTTTCTTCCTTCCATCCATCCACCCCTTCTCTTTCCTTTTTCTTCATTTCTGGATCTAGGCCACAGAATGGGTCGATGATCCTCTACAATAGGAAGAAGGTGAAGTACAGAAAGGACGGCTACTGCTGGAAAAAAAGGAAAGATGGGAAGACCACGCGGGAGGATCACATGAAGCTCAAAGTACAGGGAGTGGAGGTGAGGCCGTTCGTCCGCACCGTTACACCTCGACTCGCTAAGAAATCGTTCAGGTGCAAAAAAATGGCCGCACTTTAGAAAAGAACCCCTATCGCTTGGACATGAGCTCCGATTCAGGCTCCATCTTTTTTAGTCCACATGTGAGAATGAAAAAATACACCTCAGCAGCCCGAGTTTAGTTTTCCCCTGATAGCAAACAAAATGGAAGCAATTGTTTGTACCTTATTAAGCTCAGGATGTTTGCTCTGCTCCAGAGTGCCGGTATTAATCTTCCCCCATGCTGGGAGCCACTGCCATCACAGGTAGACTGTAGGGTTCTTTTCTGCTTTTCCGCGCCCTGGCATGGCCCCGCTGTGTGTGTGTGAGAGTGCTCTTTGATTTATCTCTACTCGTACACACATATACACATGCACCAAACAGCGTGGGTGCTGGATACAGACTTTTACTCTTTTGTTTTTTGGGGTTTGAACTGAATATCTATCATTTGGTATGCAGCCCCTGGATAGTTGAGTATGCTGAGGTCATGTGATGTTGTTTTGCATATCTAAGTCCAAGCATATAGATGACAAAACGCACAAACACAAAATATTTGATACACTTGCCAAGATGTGCATTATTCTCTGCCTGCTCTCTCTTCATGGAGCTCTCATTAGACAGTGAACAGACCTCACTTAACAACCAAATCGCTGCCAATCATTTTTTGGCAGTGTGTTTTCTCACAGCAGATGTTTCAAAGGAAGTTTTGAGTTTCTACAGATTATCCGTTAAATTCACCAGCTTTCCCGCTTAGGTATGGTTCCCAAAAATAATTTTCACTCATGTTGTCTAAACCAGTTGGATTTCGCTTTAAACTACATGTTAAACAGAATGATTGCTTTTATATTCCACACTTCATCATAAAAGTATAGTCTATACAACTCATGCTTAATATTTCATATCTTTTGGAGTCATACCAAAAGAAATTAAAGCTGTAAAAATGACTGGAGTATGTTTAAAATGTTCTACTTCAAAATGTTTAATTCATTGGGATACTTTCTATTTCTTTGTAATTATTGGTCAAATTTATTTAAAAATGGAAATTCTAATTCACTGAAAATGTCCACAATTTTGCATATTCACACACATGTACAGTACAGTTCAACGCATGCAACAATCAATGAAATTTGGCTTTATTTGAGATCATTTGTCTATTGACTTTTGATATATTCCTCACACAAAGCTTTTTAATGACTGTGTGAGATTTAAATATGGCACACAAGTCAAACCGACTATTTTTCTTGTTCTTTTGTGATAATTTTTTGCACTTTTTGGAGCTTGACAGCCCCTAGCCATTGTTTGTGGCTTGAATGATTTAGTAAATCTCATTTTGTGTCCAACAGAAGAAAGATATTCAGTCAGTAAATGATGACAGAATCTTCATTTTTGAGTGTACTGTTCCTTAAAGGACATTTGCAGAGGTAAAAGTTTCTCAACGCATCGGCCAGCAAAGTCTTGTAAAGTTCAGATATACTGTATGTGAGAAATGCTGTAAGGATCTTTATAGGCCCCTGTCATGTCTGAAGTGTCCTTTGACCCTCACACACACTGACTATTGCTAAAAGAGCTCATTTGAGCTGAGGTAACTCAGAGTTGAACTCACCCACTGAGCTGTAGAAACACTCAAACAAACCCCTCTCTCTCTCCCTTTCTCCTTGTTCCCTCTTCCTTTATATCTCTCAGCCAGGAACGCCTGCTTGCATCTGGCAGGCTTATTCTCTAACATGTCTCCATATGTTTTTCCTGTGTAAATGACTGTGGCTTACAGTGGACTCATTTCAGAAGGATAGCAAGAAGGCTTTGGGTACTATGGTGGACTCAGCAGAAAATTGCATGTCTGGCAAGCAGAGAAAAAAAGAGTTCCCAGTGCAAACATTTCCTAGCTCACAGCAGGCTTAAAGGGATACGTCAGAAAGAGATGTGTAAAAGAACATCCAAGTTGTACTTTTTCCTGTAGTAAAATGTGACCATAGTTTTCTCTGGTCGCCATTTATTTTAAATTCTGAATTTTACATTTTCTTTGGTGTCACACAAGAATTAAATGTTTTGGTTTTTTTGTAGCGTAACAAAACATCTCAGGTTATGACTGTAAACATAGTTTTCTGAGAAAGGGAACGAGATGATGCATGACGCTTTGGGAACACTCTCAGCATAAATGCGTCTGATGCATCTATGTCAACTAGTCCAATAGAAGGAATGAATGTCATGGGCGGGTGACATCATGACCAGGAAGTGAAAGTAAAGTAAAAAGTGAAAGTGAAGTAAAAGAGCATCCGGTGCAAACTGGCATTAGCTTCAAAAATTGCCGAAGCAAGCCGAACACAGGGATGCAGGAATTATGGCAGAGTGATGTATCGTCGCATAACACATGTTATCTATGTTAGAATTACTAAGAAATAACATTAATCGATTATGTTCACAATTATTGTTCGTTTTTATATATATATACACATATAAACGGAATATATATTTTTTGAGTGGACTATCCCTTTAAGAAATCACCTCTGTCTTTTAAGAGACTACAGTCAAATGACTGTATCTCCATAGGTGACGCATAATGAGGCATGCTGATCAGATGACTCCAGCAGCGAGTGGACTCCGACGGTTCTGTGTTTTTCTCCTCCTGCTATGAGCAACAGTATAATAGGGGAGCGGCCACTCAGTACGTCCTCCCAGCGCACCCCAGACTGGTGCGATCAATCAGAGCTGTGCTCTTCGGGATAATAACTTTGCCCTATCAGTCTGCCTCAGACCTGTTTACTGCAAACGCAAATAAATGACGTGACCTTCACCTTCAGAGCCGTTTCACTGAGGGCTTTTTCTCGAGGAGGGGTGTGTGATAGGTGTCATATTGTGTGGTCTGTGTGTGTTTGAAACAAGGGCTGTTAGAACTCTCTGTCTCCTGGTTACAATACATGAATACTCCTTAGAGTGGCGTCTGTGGTAGCTACCTAGTCTCCTTTGCTCTCTCTCTCTCTCTCTCTCCATAGAACAGATGAACCTTGAGTCCACAGTAAAACTCCTTGTTCCCTAAAATTGGAGCAAGACGTGTGTTACAGCATTAGTACTTAACAGGGCGTGAAATAGCAGCCTGGCTTCCTGACGTCTCCCCATCACTTCAGGTGAGAGTGTAGACGGTGAGATAGATGAGCATCCCCTCTTCTTACTCGTTCCCACAATGCAACAGGGCCACCTGAAAACGGCATGTCCATTATTGGCTATCTCTAGTTTATTTCCTGGATGTAGTTGACGCCTCCCTCGTCTGACCCTCAGATGCAAAGGCCTAATCAGTAAGTCAACCAGCCGTGATCTAAGCGCATAGCAGACTCATCTATATTCCTAATAATTCCTGGCTACCTAACAGCTTTCAAGGATAGCTGTTTTGTCTTTCTATTACATGGCTTTTTAGCACCATCAATTCAAGGGGTGAATCTGATGAATAATGTTGCAGGAAAAGTGCTGAAAAGCTGAAAAGTTAAATGTGACATACACAGGTAGCTGATCTCATCTCTTTGTGTCTGTGCTGTACTAGCTGACTTGAGGGATCATCATAATTCTGTTCAGTTCCGTTTTTGTGCACTTTACAATGCACAGTTCCAAAGCAGCTTTACAGAAAATTGAGAAATAATTTCATTTTACTTTATTTTATTTAGTTAGTTTAGTTTAGTTTAGTTGAGCTTTGTTTTGGATTTGACATCAATGGCTTAAAGGCCCTGATTTCGCCGACTCAATTCTAGTTTAGGGTTAAAACTAAGGGGCTGTTTACACCTGACCACTTCATGCATTTTCTCAGATCGGATAGCTATCTGGTTTGTCAAATCCGATCTTCAATTCCCGCGCTATGTGCTGATTTAATGGAGTGAACGTCACCGAAAGCTACAGATATGAGCTGCATTTTATTGATCATCAGATAATTTCAAAATCAAAGATGACAATAAGAGAGAGCGGCAACAGCCCTGGTAAGATTCTTTTGTTTCTTTACTTTTAATGTAGATGATTGTGTTAAGCACTTGCGACGTACTTTCACTTTGATTTGCGATAGTTTGCACGTTGATATATATATTATATACTATATATATTGTATTTTGAAATCAGATTTGAGGCCCTTGATCAACAGAGGATCGATCTATTTCTACCTCTTAATCTGCTCTCTTTCTCTGTGTGTGTGCCCAGTTCTTATTTTCTGGACCTTGTGTTGTTGGCTACTTACTTTACTTTAAGCAATTTAATAATTTCAAGGTAAACTTTACTCAATTAGTTTTACCGTTTCGTTGGTAAACAATAAAAAAAAACTCTTCAGTGGTTAAGTTGATCTCTTTTAAAAATACAATATGATATTAAAACTGTTGATGTTGTGCAGGATCTGTAAGTTTGCATAAGGGTAAGTACAAAGCTGGACATCCATGAATTATTGGCTTAGCTTTCAGTATTCGTCGTGTGTAAAATCGGTTCTTTTCTAATGTTATGTGGCCTTGTTTGCCCTCAGAAAGTCTCGGAGATTACTGCACTTCAATAACCAAGGGCCTGATGAAAGGAAGACAATATCCGGTGAAGAATTCACTCCCAGTATATCAGCATATTTTACCTTAGCCCTAAATAAATTAGGTGTTAATTAACTTAAAATATATTCACTAGGTAGAAAGTTAGAGAAGGAGCAACAGTGCAGTACCTGCAGAGTATTTTAATTATAGTCGCACATTGATTAGTTGCATTATTGATTGATATTGATTAGCCATGCAAATGTTTTATTTAGAAAAAAAGTCTAGATGCTCTTCTGCAAATGTTCTTGTTTTAAATTTTCAAGACACATTCAGTTGCTACAATTGCTATATCAGCAGTACAATTGCTATATATGTCAGAGGTCACATGCCTCTGGAGCAACTAGGGGTTAAGTGGATTCGAACCCAGGTCTCTCACACCAAAGGCATGTGTCTCATCCACTGCGCCACCACAACCACCACCACTACTGAGAATATTTTAAATCAGCAAAAACATGTTTTTATTTCTAAATTCGAGTGTTTTTGCATGTTTCTGTGAGGGTTGTGGTTAGGTGTAGTTATGGGGTTTGGTTAGGAGATAGAAAATCATTAACCTGATGTAAAATCAATGGAAGTTTATGCAGTGTGTGTGTGTGCTTGCGTGTGTGTAAAAGATTGTAGCCAGTAAACATCATTGTCAATAGCAATTCCTGGCCATACCATAAATATTTGTTTGTAGACTTAAATAATTTGTGTTTTGAGTGCCGTAAGATTGCCCCAAGCTGCATCTGCACCACCAAGAGTGGAGGAATTGAGCACCTCCCCTTCCCTGATTAGCTGTTAATTCAGCAATGCTGATACACATATTGGCCTCCCCAGGACCCAACTCATGATTCTGGCATTCTAATAAACTCCCAAACACATATTGATTTCTCTTAAGTGAAGGTGGCATGGTGGGCGAGTTTTTCATTACCCAGTGGTAATTATACAGATTGAAATAAGCTTTCTTATTTAGATGCAGATCCCGCTCTCTTAACCTCCACTGGCCGAGAGAGCAGCACTACCCCAGTGCACCATCCAGACCCCGTCGGTCCCAACACGTTATTTCATGTTGACTCCATCTAATGCGTGATATCAGCCGTGCAAGTACGCGATGAGCAAGGCTAATGGAGCGTGCCTGTAGCTCAATCACCTCTCTCCATTGATAATAATGAAGACAAATGTCAAAGACGCCTTTTTGTAATGCTATAATCAAGTGGGCACCTTCTTGGCGGACAGCGGCGGGGAAGGTTGCAGTATGTCAACGCTATCACCAGTCTGTGTCCAGATTGAAAGCAACAGCTACTTTGCAGGATCAGCGATACGCGCCCGTGTTTATTTGTGTTAACGGAGGCCGCTCTCGGTTCCAATTATCAGCATCTCCTTTCTCCAGGGGGACGTTTGTCTGTAATTGTTTAGAAAATGGCTATTATTTTGCGATACGCCACATGCTGTTGTGAGCAGGGTGTGTCCACGTACAGATGCGGTCGCCGATAGCAACAGCTTGCAAAGCCAGATGCGAGACAAGGGGGAGGAAGTGACATAACAGACTCTCTCTCAACAAACCGCTGCTTCCAGCTCTTGTGTGAAATTAGCAGATATGTATAAACGGATGGAAGTCCAAAACGAAAGTTTCGGGTGGACCAATTCTCCAAAAACTGTCTGGGATGCATAGAGAGCTAAGGGACCATTCCGTATAAAGGACCACCAGAGGAAAATAGGGTCAGGGTCATGTCTATTTATTCTTTGTTTAGGGGAGGGTCATCCAACTTTTTTTAGTCTAGGGGGAGGGTCATCCAACTTTTGTATTCATGAAAACAGCAAAACGAGGTTTTTTTGCAAAATTAGCAAAATTGCTGTTTAAAAGTGCGCGCGCACTTCAGTACGTAGGGCTACCACATTTTAAAATTACTATTAGTATTCTTTGAAGTTAACATTATAAAATACATAGACCTACATAAAATCTTGTGACATTTGACATGATATATTTTTTTACTAATTCTATGAATTAGGCCTTCACTGCACAAAACAAAAGTAATACTACCCACTGGATGAAGAAGGGTCGGCCTCCAGAGAACATAAAATATTGTTTTTATTTTATTTTTCGTGTTCACATTTATGAGGGAAAAAAAAACAAAGTTACGAATGTGACAGTTCTCTGTTACGGACATGACCGCTCTGAAAGACACTTTAAAACTTTCACAGAGACCTCAAACAGAAAGCACAAAGTGAATTTTGTTTTTTTATGAATTGTACCTTAATTTTAATCAATGTTTCAACAACTAATTGCTTGGATTTAATAAATGAGAAGTAAATATAGTAGAAAATAGACCATCATGATACAGAGGCGCTGGCGTGTGAACTGGACTCTCGTCTCATTAATTAACCGAAACTCAGCATATACAGGAAGGTACTTGTCTCACAGACCTGAGAAATATATAGAAAGCTTGAAATGTCTACTTTTAAAGAGAACAAGTCAAAACGAAAGAAAACATGATTTTTTTCTTCTTTTTTTTTCAAATCGAAAATTCTAAGTTTGATATATCGTTATATCTATCGTTAAGATGAGAAAGCAGGAGTTTAGTCATTTGTCCAGTCATAGTTGTAAAAAAACAATGGCTATCTGAACAGCTTTGCCAAGTGCAAACCAGTACAGAAGTAATCAATAAATTATCGGGGAGGGTCATGCCTTTTTTCACAATCATTTTGGAGGGTCATAGAAAAATTGCTGGCGAAGTGAGGGTCAAGTCTTTTTTGTCTACAGATCTCACAACTCCTCCGATAGCCCCTTAAATAAAAAAAAGCGGAACACTCCCTAATCGATTTGCCTCTCTGTCTCTGTACCCTTTCTTCTCTCTCCGTTTGTTCTGTGTGTCTGCTGTATTTCTTTCTGTGACTGCTCACTCCTGCAATCTCTGTATATCATATGTGTGGAAAGCAGACGTTGAATCCGGTTATGATGTTTTATGATGATGAGTTTGCCGTTGCCATGGTTTTGCAGCTCCAAACTCTTGTGAGAGCGAGAGATTTCTTGAAGATTTAGCTCTGAAGGTGCAGAAAGACTGTTTTCCCATGATGACAATTGCTGTCTCCTCAAGTGTTGTCAATAAGAAGAATCCTCAAAAAGCAAATACAGCAGAAAAGGAAGTGCAAAATATATCAAATATTTGATTGTTTCTCGCTTAGAATGAAGCATCACTATGCCACTATGACGGTAGAATGAAGATCAATAGTAGTCTTCCAATAACACATTTCACAAGAGTACTGTACAGCTAATTCACAAAGTGGTTTGTCCCTCCATCCATCTTATGCCTTTGATCTGTTTTTATAAATCTGGCATGAGCAGACTTCCTCTAGCTAATTCAAAGTCTGGATGGAAATGCTAGTCAATGCAGTAACTCACCCAGTCATGTCTTTTAAACCCTGTGTAATTAGTTTTCAGAATGCACAGCTAATAATCTTAGCATCGCTCTGACCCTCTCAGACTGACAGCGGGATTTTAGGGCCTCCTCTATGAAGGTGGATGGAGACGTTTGACATGTTATTACAGAATAAGATGATTTGAATTGTCTACACGTTTCTGTAATTTAATTTTCCAGTAATTTAGGATTGGCAGTGTCCCTTTCATTTCAGTTGGAATATGAACTGTCCACACCCAACATGAAGCTGAACTGGAATTAAACGAAGTCACTCTTTAAAGGCAGAACCATGAATATGTAAGCATTTTAAAATACATTTTTTATAAGAGTTGTGCGTCAATCAAAACCATTCCCATTTAAAGGGCATTTCAATTCAGCTTTAAATGATTCACAACCCTTTTAAAAAGTCTTATTTGTTTAGTTCCATTCTTGTGATGATCACATTTAAAACAGGTTATGTTTTGTAATGTTTTGTAAGGTAATGTATTATAATGTTTGCATATTCATGGATATACCTTTAAAGAGTGTAATGTATTAAAACATTCCAATACATTGGGTATTTCCAGTATAATTATGAATAGGTAAGTACTATAATGTATTTGATCTAATTCTTAATGCATTATAATTTATAATACATTGCATAAACAAGCTTCAAGTGATGTATTACCAACATAAATAAATGTTTCATGATGAACATAAAGGCTTTTACAACCCCAAATCAGAAAAGGTTGGGACATTTTGCAAAATGCAAGAAAATCAAGAATCTGAGATTTTTTTTCCATTTTATTTAACCTTTTATTAGCTGACAAAAGTATGAAGAAATGTTTTCCAATGTTTTCACTGACCAACATAATTGTATTTGGTAAATACGGACAAATTTTGATTTTGGTGGCTGCAATACACCCCATAAAATTTGGGACAGAGACCAAACAAATGTGAAAGGATTATCCAAATTAGATTGTCCAGATATGTCTCTTATGGAAAAAATATTGACCCATCATGAAAAGGAGAATCAGGCAATGATGACCACAGACTGTTGAACGACTGTCTTGTATCAGGCAAGATGTGGCAAATATTTCACTAGCAAAACTCCAACAATTTGTATCCTTAACTCCCAAATGAAAAGTAAACATGTCTCGGTCCCAACTTTTTTGGGGTGTGTTACATCCATCAAAACCAAAATGTGTTTGTATTTAATAATTGATATACAATTATGCTGTTCAGTGCAAACATTGGAAAACTTTTCTTTGTACTTTTGTCAGTTAAAAAAGGTTAAAAAGAATGAACAAATAACAGATTTTTTTTTTTCATCCCAACTTTTTCTTATTTGGGTTGTAGTTGGATGACTTAAAATAAAATTGTCGTATGAATGCCACTGATTGTGTGAGCTTTTTTAAAATACATTTGTGGGCCGATCAATGGAGCTGTGCAAAAGACATTCAAGGTTTCCTTTTCAAAGCCACTGGAAGAGAAAGAGACATTACTTCAAGGAAAAGCCAGATACAAGGCTACAGGATGAGGAACACACTGCTCTTCACCATCAACACCACGTCCCTTGTTCTGCCTCTAATTATTAGCTCAGCTGTGACCTCACTCCTCTGTAAAAAAAAAAAAAAAAAGACCGAGATCACTGATTGTTTTTATGGGCTATAACAGCTTCAGCACTAATACCTATGCGCCAGTGTAGAGAGAGCATAATGAAGGAGAGATGTCTTTGTTTTGATGTATGATTCTGTGCGCAGCGCTCGAGTCTCTTCTCTGGGAGCGTGGAGCTCACAGCTCATTTGTCAGCTCGGCTGATGATGGAATTTCAGCATTCAGCACACAAATCAGAGCCGAGCGAGTTCAAAGCGACAACACTAAGCATGCAGCTTTAAACTGACTAGCGAGCGCTTTCATAAAGATTTCTTTTTTTTTCCTCTTAGGTCATCTGAAATTCTTTTTTAATTACCTACGTCAGGGCCTGGACACTGTTACAGAATCACTTTCCACCCCTCCGTCTAAGAAACGAGAGGATTAGCTTCACTTTGTAGTCGACAGATGCTCCAGTTTCGGAGTGATATGTGTAATGTAAAAGTAAGCCGCAGCATAATTGCGCTGAGAAAAAGAGGTGAGAGATGTATCGAGTTGTCAGATCAGCGGAGGGAGTTCCCAGGAGGCTTCTCTTCAGAAGGATGTTCATAGAACCGGCTGTCAACCTCTGTTTGTCATGGCTATGTTCATTCATTCGCTCTTAGATCAGTGTTAAACTGTCTTTCAGTGCCCCGGTCTGACTTTTGGGAGTGTCTGCTGTGGGATTGGTGAAAAAGGAGGCAGGCGGTGCTAGGGACTCTTTGTGACATCATAACTGTTTGACGTTAACCCTGGGTGACGTTATTACTGTGTGTTTATGATTGCGTGTGTGCTCGTGTTTTCTGCAAGGTCTGCAGAAAACACCCCAAATCGATAGTTCAGTGTGGTAGTTCTCCCGTACCTGTTCCGTCAAGGTCTCTGTGTGCAGTACGCACCGAAAGATGTTTACTTCTGCGAGCTGACCGCTAAGTCATGCATTATTGACATGTGGTGTACAAGTTGGAATTTGCTGCTATGTATGCTTAATAACTGTAAAATCAAAATGTAGCAATGTTCCAACATCCCCTCTTCAAAGGCAGCGTAATGAGCAGCGAGAGGAGTTCAAAGGGAATGCTAAAGTGTTTATATAGAGCAATATAACGTCCACAGAGCTGTTTTTTTACAGCTGATATGGAGGGAGTTGATATTTAACATGAAAGGACTGCTTAAGAGGAGTTTAACAGAAAAAAAAAACAGGTTAAAGCCTTTTGCTCCAGGCAACAGGGGAAACAGTTAAGCACTCTTCCCATTTAGTCCTGCCATTCCCTGGGTCTAGCTTACTCCTTCCTTTTCACAAATTGATCTGTGTAACTGTTTTCCACAGTTGTTTGTTCTTGTTTTATTAATCATTTCGTTATTTTCTTTTAGTGGTTTAGAAGCTATACTGATGAGTCTTTGTAAATCTGAAAATCCTGCTTCCCCCTATTATTGAATCATGGAAGCTACACCAGTTACTTTTGCCAAAAAATTTCTTATGTATCATGTGTCAGACAGAGAAACATAGGCATATAAGAATAAGGCTATATGAGAGGAGGTCATTCCAGATCTTCTCACCCCATCATCTCTACGTTTCTCCTTCCTCTCACCCTGACATGCCTTTATGTTTCTCTGTGCTGGTACAGTAAGATTGAGCTTGTATACTGTACATCACAGAGAGACTTTCAACTGCCTTTTAAGGTAACAAAGATTGTTGCTAACTGTATGTTAAAAATCCATTAAGAGACTATTCTTGTTGCATCAGTTGAAACATTCCTTTTCTTAAAGAGATACTCCACTTTTTTTTGGAAATAGGTTCATTTTACAACTCCCCCAGAGTTAAACAGTTGGGTTTTACCGTTTTCGAATCCATTCAGACGATTTTCTGGTATTTAGAAGAATATCAGTAACCAGACAGTTTCTGGTCTCATTGACTTCCATAGTATTTATTTTTTTCCTACTATTGAAGTCAATGGGACCAGAAAGTGTCTGGATACTGATATTCTTCTAAATATCAGAAAATCAGCTGAATGGATTCAAAAACGGTAAAACTCAACTGTTTAACTCTGAGCGAGTTGTTAAATTGAGCCTATTTCCAAAAAAAGTGGAATATCCCTTTAAAGAACATGCCAACTAATATCTCTGAGTGAACATGTTCATTGATACCTCTAAGCAAAATATAGATTTCAAAAAAATTAAGTAAAAAAATACTAAAAAGTAACATGAAACATTCAATTTTTAGTCTTCAGTCTTATAGATTTTACAATAAATGAGAGCTATTGATATTTCTGTAAACATGCTGGTAACTTTATAATAAGGTTCTATTCATTTGCATTAGCTATCATGTGCTAACAGTGGGCAATATTTCGTCAACTGTCATTTATGTCAGGCTGTATGTGATACATCTCAGTTAAGATTTTGGTCACGATGTTTTAGGTCAACCGTTTGTGACTGTTTAGACATCTTAATATGCAACTTTCATAAATGTGTCCAATTACACTCTTTATTCCCCTCTCTCTATCCTTAAATACTTTTGCAAACTACTGCATGTGACTTTCCACGTAGTGAAAAGGGCATGACTGAACGAATTTGACAGAATATATATGAAATGTGTAAAATATTCTCGCTTTGGTTCCCTCATGCTTCTCTCGAGTTCAGATGTCACGATAGACATCCAGTTTCCATTTTTCCTTCCCCTCTTTCCACACTCTGACAGCTAATGTGCTCTGAGAAAGTCTCGTGACATTGTGCTGATGCTTATATGGCCACTATAGCTCCCAATATAGATAAACTAGATACTGACTCTTGCAAAATGACAGTGTGGACGGTCAATTGTGTGCAGTTTTGAACAAAGCCCTTGAATGCTGCATACAATGGCAAGGGCCAGAGAAAAGGTGGAAATGGTCTTAGGAAACTAATTTATGAACATTGAATAGTAAGTGTGTGTGGGTGGGGTGAGGTGGAAAATCTAACACAAGCATTTCTTAGACTATTCAGATTACAGTTCAATCTTCGGCACAATGATCCTCACACTGAGTGAGCTGAAACACTTAAGGGTCTCTTCTGTACAGCGCTGAATCTGTTTGCCTCAACACTGAGGCCCACAGTACACGTACTGTACTTGAGGAAACGCACACAGTCACTCACTCGGCACACCACAGCGGTCATGCCAAATCCACTCTCTTTCTTCAAGGATTTGGGATTAAGGATTCCCCTGTAGGAGTAAGATGGATCTATTAGAAATGCCTCTGAAAAGGTGGACAGGAGAGGAGGGGTGGCAGAGAGAAGGAGAAAAGAATCAAGGAGGAATATCACGCATAGCGGACAGATAGAGTGAGAGAGAGGGAGGCAGAAAAAAACGCTATATAGCCCCAGGCAAACAGTGAACAATTGCTACTCTGCCTCATGTAACCCGCTGCAACCTTAAACAGCAAATTTTTTTCAGTCAATTAATTTCTGCTGGTTGGAGATGGAACGCTCACTCAGGGGGCTTTATATGTCTCACTGCACTGAAGGGCATTAGTCAGCAATACAGAGCTTTTTCTCGATGACGCTGGGCACAGAATCATCAACAAAAGCATTATCAAATACAGAAAGCATAACACTTCCCCTAATGCAATATCAACACTCGACTATAACATTAAATGGCTTTTGAAAGTGTTTCAGCTTGGGAGATTGTTTCGAGCGATTTTCTCTTCTCAATAGTGCATGTGTGGGTGCGTTGTATACGTCTCGCCGTGTTGAATAGCAGACGGGCTGTGATTCATCAGTCCCACAGCACTATATAAATCAGACTCTATCTATAGAGTGAGAACAAGGCTTTGTGTCTTCTCTCATTCTTAACAAGCTTCAGGCACTGGGGCTGCCGATTTTTTGTTGGCCAATATAAAGAATGGCTGAAGTGAAATCTTGGTGAGGTATTAATGTAAGCTTAGCACAGTTGATTGTTTCAGTAAATGTAAACAGGGATATTTGACTATCACAGCCCATCAAAACATCAGGCTTATGCAAGAGGACTTGCAGCATAAATTACCTGCTGCTGTGTATTCGTTACGGATGACACGGAGCCAATACAAATGCAAGCACAAAAGTTCAAAGTCAGGAACACACATACAGGGCCAATGACCAAGAAGCAACAACTAACACAGAGAGGTTTAACTAGACAGGTTAACAAGGGGCTGATTTGATGTCATGGTAACTAATGAGGGTAACTATGGTGACAAACAAGGTACAAGGCAAAACAGGAACCAAACACAGGAAGTGAACACGGAAACAATGGGAACTAAGAATACACTTCAGCAGGGATTGTTACAGTATTATGTTTTAATATGAATCAAACTCACATTAATATAATGCAAACTCCAACAGAATGAAATCAGTATTAATGTAATATTTCTACTGTTATGTATGTAACGAAGACTGCCGTTTTAATTTATATTTAAAGGTCTGATTTTGGATGCTTTTTTATATGCTTTAGTGGTCCACTAATACTGTATCTGAAGTCTCTTTCCCGAAATTCAGCCTTGGTGCAGAATTACAGCCACTACGAGCCCGTCCCATTATGAGCTTTCCTTAGGACAGCTTTCCTTTCCTTAGCTTTCCACTTAAATGACAATTAATAGGTAATCTTTATTGCCATTTAAGTGAAAATACTGAACTTAAATATACAAGCTTGATAAAAATGGTCATTTTAGAAGAAAATTTCAAATGGCATTTAGAGGCTTTTGCATCTGAACTCTTCATATATATATATACATATTATTACTGTAATTTAAATATAATGTGTAATTGATTGTATTGGCTTCTAATATTTTTGGGATTGTGACAAGCCTATTAGCCAGCATGTTTTACTGGCCCAGACTCCCATCAGCCAGTCATTTAGTTAGGGGTCAAAGGATAAAGTTACAAAGCAAGTAAATAAACCTGCTTGGTGGTTATGTCAGGAGAAAGAGAGAGAGAGAGAGAAGTGTGTCGGTGAGGAGTGAAGGAGAGACAGCAACAGCATGAATCATGACTTCAATAAAGAGCCCAGCACAGATCAATACAGCCCACGGCAGAGCGAGGACACTCTCCGGCCCACACAGTGTGAGTGTGTGCACAAGACATCGGTGTGTGTCTTGTATGTTAGATGCTTGTGTGTATTAGTTCCGTGCAGGTTTGCCCTTGCCTGTGTGCATGTCATGTGTCTATAAATGTTTGATGGAAAGTGGCTCTTTTTAGTCCAGAGCAGGTATAAGCTTACTCATCTATAGCACACTATTTAAAAACAGTCCAAGCTATAGACAACTCTACCTTTATACCTGCTTCCATACAGTAACGAAAAGATTGCAATGTGACTTTAGTCAGTCCCATGTCTTGATAAGTATGGAAAAAGAAAACAATATTTGTGTTAGCAGACTATTAATCTGCAGAAGGTTATTATTATTAATTGAGAATTTTCAAAAATCAATAAATAAATGATCATACAAGATAACTGTTTTCATTCCATAGGAGCAGACAGACAGTGCAGCCAAATGTTTAGTGATTGTTTACCAACTATATATTGTTGTTAACCTGATAAAACGTAAATACAAAAAAATAATAAATATAAAATTTTCTAATTGGTTTTCTACGTTTATCATGAAGAGGTTGAAGTGGTTGATACCTGCCGATAAAGCTTTTTCTGATTCTGAAAAGTGGCACAGGACATTGTTATTTTAAAGTATATATACAGTATATATAATTTATTTTTGCTTTTTTTAATTCAAGGAAAACATTTTTACAAAAAATAAGTGTGATGCATGATCTGATAAAATGGATTTTGACTTGGTCTTGGATTTGGACCCTTTAAAACTCTCAATTAATATAGCAAACACATAATGCCGAAGATTTATTCAATGCATTATGCCATGGCCGCATACAAAATCTCTCTCCACTTTTCAGGTCAATTATCATGCATTAGGATTGTTCTTCGTTCGATTTTGTTTGGCTGGATTCCACAGCACTGAAACCTCTATAGCTGTTTTTTTTTTTTCCCTCTTTTCTGTCTTTGCTCTGCGACCTCATCAGCCTTGTACCGCAGCCAGAGGCTGGCGAGCATGAAGGGCTTGCTGGTCCGTAGCCGTCGGGGGAGAATGGGCCATCTCCAAGGCGAGAGCAGGGACACAACACTGGTCAATTCCCATTAACAAAAAGAGAAGCACTAGGAAATGGAGTCCCGGAGACTATTGCGACTGTGATCTGCAGGAGTCATGACAGCGTTCAGAGCCTATGCTGCTCTGGACACTGGTGCCTTTAAAAGACACGTGCTACACAGTTTAATGACTCCAAAGTCTCTTCTTAGTGAGAGGGGGTGAGGGAGAAGAAAGCCACATTATTCCTCCTTTTTTCTTTTATAATTTGTTCGATAAAGGTGAAGGACGTGTCGTGGTGGTGTGTGTGTGTGTGCATGGTGACTGAGCAGACTGTAAGAGTAAAATCCTGAGATAAAGCTCCATGGCTCTCTGTGTTTAATGGAGCTTAATCCCAAGATTTCACATCCACAGGGTTGAGAATTTAACCCTGATCATCTCACCGAACCTTCTGCCATACAACATTATCTGACTGGATAATGTCCTTTGCTTCTCTCATACACATACCAAAAGTCTAAGAGGTCATTCACACAGGGCACATACTTGCGTTCAAAATAGATCGACGTAGCACAATAAAATGGAATAAATCTAGGGTGTCTTGAGATACTGAACTGTTTTTAACTTGACAGCATCACAACATGTCCTTTTTACTTGTCTCACTCGCATTAAAAGCAGTGTTTCTCTATATTCCCACTCTCGTCATACAGTATTTCACTTCCACGTTTTGGCCTACAGAGTGACGTCGTAACTTCGACACTCTATTCCCTGAAGTATTTCTTCCCAATATATACTGTGTGTGTATGTATATAATTATATATTTATGTCTGTGTTGCGCCTGCAGATTCAATGCGGTTTAACAATTAGATCTAGGTCTATGTTGTGTTTTTTGTGCAGCAGGGTTTTTCCCCTCCATTTAGGCTAGCTGGACCTCTCTCATACACATCATGTAAGAGAAGTATTTGAAAGTGATGAAGTTAACTAAATGCATTACGTTTATTAAAGAAGATATTTTTAACCTAAAATTTTAAACTTAGCTTTTTGTTAGGTAGATAGACAGACAGACAGATGGTGTGTGGGTAGGTTAGGGATTTGGGTTGAAAAAAATAGAACGTCTGATTTCTTTTTTTTCTTCCGAGGAGAACATTTGTTTGATTTAGACACAGATCACCTAAGACTGTGGGAAACTGTTTTTCTCTCTGTTTTGATTGTGCTTTTGTGAGGGGATGTGCTGATTGGCACCAGCCCAGGAGAGAAGACTATCAACAGTCCAAGCCTATGGAGGCATTGCCCAGGTGAGCTGAGCATGCTGGGATACTGACCAGCACTAATGTGTCTCCTCTGACTGCCCAGGGCAAACATACACACAGTAATTGTCTAGGGAGTTAGATAGGCCCAGCACAGCACTAAACTTAGACAAACTCTTCGGTCCTAGAGAGAGTCAGTGAAAGAAGAGAGGCTTGTGTATTGTTTAGAGATGACTTCAGCAAGTGCATTTCTTCTGCATATCTGTGTGCTTGTTTGACAGATACAGTGCCACATTATGCCCAATGGCAGAACCTTCACTGTCGCTGTTATACTCTTACACACATTGATGCCCAGCAGTGCAGTCACCATTTCTGTTTTCCGCTGCCAAAGCTTCCCGCTCCTCCTCCATTCTTCTCCGTGTAATTAGTCCGATAATGGTGTTGTAAATGATTTCATCACCTGTTTCACTCAAGAGCTGCTGATATTCAACAGCTGGAGTTTACGCCATGTGTCATTGACAGCAATAGAAAAAGGTGTAGGTAGAGAGATATTGAGGGAATTAAGTGTGTGGTAGGTGTGTAATGCTGCCTTTAAAATCAAATCAACATCACTTCTAATTACTTTCATGATCTTATTGTGAATTATTCCATTTGCATATAATTAAAAATAGGTTTTAATTTAAATCAAATGACTTTTCTTTTCTCCTGACATCCATTAGGTCATTATTGGATATTGTTAAGCAATAGACAAATGGATTTTAAAGATTGATTTAGCAAATTCATTCGATCTGACTCCATTCCATTATGTACAGCCCACATTTCACCATCCTGTCAATTCCCAGTCTCATATTTTTTACATATATTTGAATTTACATTTTTACTAAAGTAAATTCATAATTTTTACAAGATGAGCCACCATACTTTTAGAGTTCAGACTTTCCAGTTTGGGATTATTCTAATTAAAGTATACCAAAAACAATTGGTAATGGTAATAATGGATGTAAATTGTGAATTTTTATTCAATTCAGTTTGTACACGTTTTATGTTCTATTGATGGAGAATAGCTCAAAGTTTGTCTGGAAATGAATGTCACGAGCTTGTCACGAAAAATAAAAAAAATACATTGATACAGCATCAATTCGAACACATAATATACACCCTTTGTTCTTTTTCTTTTTAGCACTTTTTTGCTTTAGTGCTAAAAAGCTTTGTCTGGAAGTGAAAAAGAGAGAAAGAAATCTGAAATTGCACATTCATAATTATCATCACACTGTGATTAAGATTTGCGAACTTCCCAAGAGGGTTTGAAGGCAGCATAAAAAGTGAAGGAAGATACTATAAAACTCGCTCTTCATCTAAAATGGTGGTTTATGCAAACGCTTCCCTGTGGTCAGCCAGACAGTGTCGTCAATGAGAGGCAGGTAATGAGAGAAGAAGATGGATAGCTAGAAGGAGCATGTGAGTGGTGGAGGGGGAGAGAGAAGGCCTCTCAGGGCTAACGACATTAAGCGCCGCTGATGAATCGTCACCCATTGAGCGCTATTGACTTCACCTGTGTGCCTCTGCCAATAGCACAATACAGAGTCTGCAGTCACAGGCTCAACTTTTTTCAATTAAAAGAAAATTTGATTTCCACCGCCTTGGCCTCTGACTGAGTGGGGCAAGTGATGGCGTGATTGATGTGCTGGTGTACGATTCAGGATGCCACCCCACAACCTCAGCCTGGAGCCCTGATAATCTCATGTTGCCTGTAGATATGGCCAAGTGTGGGCTGGAGGTGGGTTTACCTCTCAGCTGTTCATCATTGATGTTTACAGATCCATCCACCTCTCAGTGTCACTATAATCACCAATATGGACCATAAAACGACTGCTGTGACCTTACCCATCTTCCAGATCTTTGCAAATACACTCCATTAACATCATCTAACCTGTGCATGTGATGAAAAGATGAGGAGAAGCCTGAGAAAGCGACAGCCATGTGAGGGCTTTGAAGGAGACTGCTTTTCTGAAGAGAGATGTAAAATCAATCCTAATGATCACTTGTGACATTCATGTGCAACTCATTTGCCTCCATTATTTCCCTATAGCGCATTAGACGGTGAGATCTGATCCATCTCTAATCCGGTGATGTTTTTAAAGGGTGAACATGTTTGATCCGCTGATCAGCCTGCAGAAACGACCTTCTGTAGATCTCATGTAAATGTGCGGTCATGATGTCATTGATTTTGCTATATGTTTCAAGGCTGTATGTTCCGAGGCAGTGACTTTCTTAATATGTGTAGTTATGTAGTGCTGGATGGTCAGCTAATGCAGTGTTTTTAACCAAACACACTGCACCTCATTTCGTCAAGGTCACCTCTGCCATTAGATTAGCATATTCAATGGCTTTGAATATTTAACATTGTGCCTCTTATGCTTTTTTCCCCCCTTCTAATAACCCCAAATTGACCAATGATAACTGTAAATCCTGCAATAAAATGTATAGCTGTTTTCACAAAAATATTAAGGAGCACAATTGTTTTCAGTGATCATAATAGTATCCAAAATCAAGCTTGAGCACCAAATCAGCTTATAGGATCATGTGACTCTGGAGACCGGAATAGATTTAAATGTTAAATATAGTGAAATAGAAACAGTTAAATTGTAATAATATTTCACAGTATTACTGTATTTTTGATCAAAATTCTTACTGACACCTACATTTTGGATGATTGCATGTATTGTAATTTGTTTATATTTATTTTAATATATTCATTTGCATCTAATTTGACAGCTGAAGGACTATTCCTCATTTAATGAGTTGGTACTCGTCCTGGTAGGCTGTTTAGAGCCAGTAATGCAGCAGAAAACAAATTTTTTTAGTGTATTGGCATTGCTGATTTACTTAATATGGTTTTACATTTTTGTAGGAATTTTCCACAGACCCCCGGAGGTAACTGTGAGAGTTGACCAGAACTTGTACTAACATTTTAGTACAGTTTATGTAAACATGACTTGTTTTGCACAAGCAAATTGCTTGTTTTATATATATATATTTTTTTTCCCGTTTATTTACAAGACAACAGTGTTTATTTGGGTGGAAGGTGAAGGGCTTGTTTGTTTCAGTGGGTCTGTCACACAGTGTAGAAATTACAGCATGGAGTGATGGACACTGAGCCGAGGGCTTCTTTTTTGTCTTTGGTTGCACAAGGTCAGAATGTACCTTGTCCGAATGTGCAGTCAAGCAGCACCGCTACAAACATGTGCACGCAAACATAGATTCATGAACTCTATCTTTTCCTCTCTCACTTCTGCTTCCTTTCGTTCGCACACATAAATTTGTGCTCGGTCCTTGGGGACCAGGCCAAAATGTCAACCTGAGCACATGGCTGCCTCCTGCTGCTGGAAGCTCTATGCTTAATTCACAGCAGCACCTGCTGGTGGAAACGGGCACAGAAAATACCCTCATATGAGAGAGAGAGAGGAAGGGGAGAGATTATGAGCGAAAGTACACAGGTATGGTTCGTGTAGCTCTCTGCAGATCTTCCTTGACTCATACTGGACCAGCATTAGCTAACTTTGAATCCAGAAGTTCAGACAGACCTCCCAAAGCTAAGGAGTCTAATGAAGTCTATTCCCAAATTGAGTTCAGGCTGAATCAAATGTGATATTGAATCTTCTAGACTTTGCTGGCATGTAGGAAGTTTAAAAGTTCTAAAAGATTTGGAGTTGTGAAGGGAATTGAATGTAAATTGTCAAAGAAAGTCATTTCACAGATGGCAGGAAGCTGGTTGAGTGTCCCATAGAGACAGGAGTCGTAGTGGTATATAGTAGTGTCTTCGTACTGAGTATATTTTTCATTTCCAACAGGAAAATCCATTTCAGAACAGATTGCAGGGATGCAGAGTATTTGCACTTACTGGTCGACGTTAGTATCAGTCTATAATGGATATTAAATAGTTATTTTGATTTGTACACGAAAACTCTGAAAGAGCTGAGGCCATCTCAAGAGTCTTATAACAGTTTGTTTATATCATGCTACAGTATGGTATGTACTGTAAAGCAGTCCAGTTTAGTTGTTTTCACATCTGCGTAATGTCAAATATAAAAGTAAGCCTGCTGTCTCCTGCTTTTTTTATCTCCTGCTGTCGCCATGCAAATCAGAGACAGAGAGAGAGAATTATAGAAAGGACATCAACAGACTTGGACTGTGATCATTCATTCAGGCTGAGGTAATTATCGGTGGAATACAGGAAACCGTCCTATCAGCAGATTCACACATGCACGCACGCACGCACAGTGATCGACACAACAATTGTTTTTTAACAACAAGTGTTCTTCGGCCGGCAGACCCCACCTGCTGAGCGACCATCGTGCTCTGGGCTTGGCTAATGAACATTTGAATGTAATTAGAGAGCAGTATCTCTGAAATTAGGCCTGCCATAGCGTTAATTACACAATTACTGACATCGGCGACTCAATTGGTCGATGGAAGGAGGAGGGGGAGGGAGGCTGGTTGTTTGAACTTTGGACGCAGCTTTGATTCATAGTCTAGGCTTTGTGGAAATATCGCCTTTGCCAAGTTAATTTGTAAAGGCCAGCATATTTGGGAAGAGAAAATCAGGCTGACCTTTTTCCTGAAACAATCCCAGCTTTTGCTCAGTCTTTGTCTTTCTCGCCATGGCTGAAGTCTTTTATTTCTTTCTCTGAGGTCTGAGCTAACCGAGTGCCGTAGCATTCGATTAATCAACTTTAATAGACTAAATGCGCATCAGAATTGTTGTTGGCTCGAATGGATGTTTTTTGTCTTCTCTCATTTACTGTTGATTCCTCTCAAATTAGCTCACTTAAAAGAGAAGGGGAGACCAGGTCTTGTTCAATCATCGCCGTTAGCTTTTAATCATCTTTTTTGCATAGCAAGTCGTAATGAGCTTCTATCTGGACTGTTTGCAGTAGAGTCACATACATCTCCACCATCATCTCTCTCGGTGTGAATGTGCCAGTGGCATGCCCACACTCTGGAGTGCTGTCTTTGTGCTGGACTGTAGTGTCACTGCTCTGTATAGAGGAAGACCATATCTCCAGTCACCCAGCCAGCCTGGAGCGGTCTTGTGGCAGCTCCTCATCAGCATGGCAACTCTGCTTACACACTATCCCCAGACTTTTTTGGAAAGGTCAAAGGAGAGCAGGGTGCACAGGTTGACACACTGGAGGTGAGGCATTCATTAAGTGTCATATTGTGTGGGCAGTAGCTTGACTGTTCCAGCTACGTTTGTCATAACACCTACATTTCAGTAGTCAATAGTAGCTAATATGTCATGATTATGATAATAGCTTTGATATCACATCATGAATTTAATGGGAGAGATTCTTTAATTTAATGAAAATATTTGTAGTTTTCCTATCTAAAATTGTTATTATACTAGTATTTGTTGATGTTTTGAAGTAACTTAATTCTTATATTTTCAATTTTCTTTAGGTAATTTTTATAGTTTTAGTTACCAATACCAACAATGATTTTTGCATCCCAGTTTATAGAGTATTAACTGCATTCATTTTGAAGAAACTGCATGATACAAGGCACTTTCACCCACATCTCTTCAAAATGTCTCACATTAGACAGACGTGTCCAGTCAGCTGTCTGCTTAAGCCCAAGTTCAGGTGAGAGAATCCTCCTCACCTCTTTATAGCTCTACACCTCGGCTGCTGTATTTATTGTAGCCTTTTTATGGGACCTTTAAAAATTCCCTGATGAATTTTGGAGCCTTATGAAAACACTCTCAGCTAACTATTAACATGATTTTAGTGGGGAAACTCCCACCACTGTCTCCCCACGGGAGCTTGAGGAAGTGCTTTAAAATTTCTTCTCTCTGAGAGTTTTTCAAAGAGGTTTTAGATGTTCAACTCTTTGGTTGTCAAACCCATTTGGCCAACATGCCACAAACATACTACTACATGGACTTTCTCATAAATTAGACATGATCCCTGGAAAGTTGTACCAGTTTGGTTTTTTTTTTTGTTCACAATCATACAGCATGATCAAAGTGTCGTTTTTTTTTTTTTTTTCCCACAAAATAGCTGACTGCGTTTCATACCGGTTAACCCTTTCCTAGCTATATCATAGACTTTGGATTTCAGTCTCGGCCTTGTTGAAATAGGTCAGGTGTTGGCCCATTTTTCCCCTACTATTCCAGAAGTGAACAGAAGGTGAGCATCAGTTAAAGCGGTGGGAAGGGCCCAGAGGATGATTGACAGCCCCGTGGGAGCTGTCCTCAGTACGGAAGTGCTGAAGCTGGGAATTCACCCACGTGGCTCAAGACTTCACTAACACAAAGGGCCATTCCTCCCTCTCTGGTGGCTCCATTGTGAATCTCACTGTATCTAGTTCCGTCTTCATAATACATCTGGGAAGAACATAGGTGTGTCTATAACAATGGACCATAACGCTGCTTGCATCCTTTGGAAATGAACGTGTTTGCAGCGGTACTGAGATATGTTCTTCTTGTGTAGTTTCAAACTTTCCAGTCCTTTTGTTTCTTGTTTCTCGTACTGTGGCTAAGTTAATAATGTGTGAGGTGTTCTGCTGGCAGATCATAAAGCATGGAGAAAGAGAATGAGATTTAAGGCCATTGCACACTGAGTCCATAATTTTCGTATGCTTTTTTTCGTGTTCGTGATTAGGTGGCTCTGAATTGTCAAAACATCATTCAAACTGCTTGCCACGGATGCGAAAAACACCGAAAATTTAACCGGATTCGATTTTTTTTATGACGGACGAAAGTTTCAGAGGCATTGTGCATGCGTGATTGACATAACGTGAGGTCGTATTTATTTTTTTACGTGCGGAAATTTCGGACGCGAATTTCGGACTCAGTGTGCAAGGACCTTTAGGCTGGATTAGGCTAATGTCTAACTGTGTGGTGGAGGGCTGCACTTTGTGGTGGCCCGGGCTTTGATAAATCATACTTCCTCTCCTGTCTCCCCCAAACAAGCCTTGGGAATGGCAGCCAGGCAGACGTTCAGACTAATCAAGTGGATGGAAATGCATGTGTCCAGTTAGCTCTGCCTCTGTCTTTTCATGCAGGCTCTGCTCCACCAGAACTAGCTGTGTACTGCTCTTGAAGAAGAGGTCTTGAACAGTTTTCTGCCCTCCACTGTGTTTTATCACGGAGCATACTCATGAAATATTCACAGCAGGTTCTTCACAATAAGCATCAGCATGGTGGAGCAGGGAATAAAGTCTGGACTTATTTTTCCATGCATGACCCCGAGAATAAAAAAAAAGGGTTCACCAGTAGAGTCAGGTCTTGTATTCCCTACTCAGAGCTCCAGAGCTTAACTCATGCCTCATGTACAGTATATATGTGACCTGATACATCATTTTGAGTCATTTGATCCAGAAACACATTTAGAGTTTTACTGTATGCACGAAATTAACGCATAAAGTCTCTGCTAATAAAAATGCATCAGTTGCCTTTTTAACACAAGAGCTTACAGACGATATGAGAATTTAAATAGTGACCGTGTTGCGGATGATGATCAGATATTTCTTTTAATTGTATTATTAATTTGTGTTAATCACTCAAATAGCACAAATACAGTAGCCAACAGAGAAACAGACAGGTGACCAATCCTTAGTGGCGACTTAGACATTTTATTTTAGTCAACCGTACTGAGAAGGATTTGCAATCGCGCTGTTCCATACCAGGCTCAAGTGGAAAAATAACTGGAAAAAGCAGCTTTTGACATTAAGACATTATTAAGACATACAAAAATATAATGCCTTTATAAAGCCATACTATAGTGAATATATTTACCAGTATATCTATGATTGTTGCAATATGTTCTCATCTAATGGTATCTTGCTAATAACCAATAAGCTACTTGCTAATAACTAATAAGCTAAGGTTATCTAAAAAAAATGTACAGTCAGGTGACATTATTCTGAAGCTGTTTTTTTTTTTTTTTTGACGTATTTCCACATTGGAAACAGTGATTGAGTGACTACATAAGAGATGTTCAGTCATGTATATTTTGTACTGTAACTAGTAGTAAAGAGGAGTAGACATTTTACTCATGCTCTGTGCTGAAGTTTGAACCAAGGCAGGTTCAGTGATCTGTCAATAAAGAGCACAATGGCTTTTATTGTTTGAATTTCATAGTACAATTTACATCATCTGAAAACTGCTGAGACTATCAAAACTAAAATAAAGTAGTTCAAATTCTCATTGTTTAACATATAATCATCACAAGTGACTATTAGTTGTTAGAGCACATCACAGTACGGCAGCCACGCATGATCACTTGTTCATTATTGGCAGAACTTTAGGGTTTTCGTCCTTCTGTTTGGTTGCACTCGTAAACTGGTGAAACTACCCATATGCAGAAGCAGAAGGCCCCGTCAAGATGGGTAGAGAGAGAGAAATATAGAGTGAGGAGAATGAAAGTGGGAAGGAGAGAGCTTGGATCAGCGCACTGTGTTTTGGCTAAAGCCAGATGGCTTGTGCATTAGCTCCAGCACCTCAGCCTGTTCCTCCTGCCCTCTAGCTGTGTTCTCCACAATCAGCATAGAGCTTTATGAGCTGTGCAGAGCTGATGTTTTATCCAAGAGCTGTTTGCATTCACCCTCTATCCTATCATACTTAACTTTACCTCCACCTCAAAGTGAGAATGCCGGGGAATAAGAGCATAAAAACACATTTAAAGGCTAGCAAAAAGCAGAAATGAATAAAACAGATGCAGAGGCTACACTTTATTGGCTTGCGAGGCGGTCCAGGCTGCTCCTGTGTGATAGGATTGGACTCAAAAGTGCTGATTTCAAACCACTACACTTTGAGGAACGGCTTCATCACAGTGGTTAGAGGCCTATCTTGGAGCAGCACAGGTTTTCAGAGGGAATTTCCCTTTGGTACTTGAATCCGCCTCTGGTACAACACTTCAGCAGGTCTGGACCATCTGCCTTTAATTGATTGAGCACCTTATCCAGTTGCCTCAACTTCTATTTTAATCTGCATCGGAGAAAATCGTTTCAATTTAATTAAATGAAAAGAATACCATTAACTTCTTAATGATGATTGATGTATAAATAACAGTAACATTTAGGAAATATCAAACAATTACGCCTCAGGCAGCTGAATGTGAAATTGTCCTTTCACGTGCGTTTCTGCGAGCGAGGATCCTTTTTTTTCTTTTTCTTCTCAAAATCGCAGTATATCCAGCTGCCTCTGCATCAGCACATCAAAGAAGCACAACATTACCAATTTTATTCTTCATTTTTTCACCCTACTGCTAAATGATAACCCTTCCACCTACTCTATTCAAAAAGCTGTCAGAAATGCATTTATACACACATAACCTCCTCACTCACAGCTGTCTTATTTTCTTGTTTATCCTCCATTGGTGCTAAAACAAATGGCAACAGAGAGGACCCAGAAAAAAAGGCTGAAAAGTTGACATTTAAGTGAAATGGAGCCCAAATGGGCCGGTGGGATACAGTAATGATGCTAGAGAGGCTGGGACTCAAAAAAGAAGATTTATGGGCTGCGGGAGCCCATCATATTTTAGCCGTCAGTGTGCGCTGTGGGTGGTTTATGTGGGCTTGAGGGCTTTTCTGTTGAGCCTATCACTTGAGGCCTTTTGTGACTTACTGGCATGCAATGTGTGGCCACAGACCAGGGCTTTTATAGTCAAACTGTCACCTGCGATACATTTTCAACTTACTGCATTCATATTGCATAATTTATTTTTTGTATTTTGTACATGCACATATTGGATGGAAACAATGATTCATTGGCTTAAAGAGCCAAAAAAATATATAAATTAATTGAGATTTCTATCATAATTTACTCAGCTTCATGTTTCCACACCTGTATGAAATCACACAAATCTTTTTATGTGTGTGTGTGTTTGATCTCTTTATACTCATGTTCACTCCCATCTCTGTTTTTGACTGTTCCCCACTGTGCATGTGGTATAATTGACAAGCCAGAGTGGCCGAGGTGTCTCTGTTCATTTCCCAGGCACTTTGTCTGTTTTAATAATGCCTTTAATTGGCAGTGGAATGGGGATGATGGCAGTGGAAAGACAGGGAAGGACCACGGTGTTGCTTTATATATCTGAATCTCAGCCCCGGGGGGTTTGTGATAGAACGGAGGTGTTTGTCAGCTGCTAGATTAGGTAAAAATCTGGCAACCTGCACCAAAAGTCTGAAAGTAGACTTTTGGGCCCACCTCTCAGGGCTTTTGGCAAGATTTACACTATTAAATTGTTAATACCAGCTTGGTTTGGCCGACTGCCTTCCTATTTTTGTGCTGGCTGGATTCATCGTCATCATCCTTCCAGGTAGTGAGTCAAGAAACAAACCATTAGTGAAACACACTGTTCCTGAGCTTACAGGATTAGCTAATCCCCCCTAAAAAAGGAAAAGAAAATTCTGTCATTTACTCACCTTCATGTCGTTCCAAACTTGTATGACTTTTTTTTTTCAGTGAATACAAGTGAAGAAATGGACAATGAATAGAGAATGAGGGAATCTAGCATTGAAACACTTGCTAAAGATCTGTAAAAGTAACACATAGTCTTCTATATGATTTGATTACTGTGTTTTAGATTGTCTGAAGACATGTACAATGGCTTTGAGAGAGGAACAGTCAAAAAAGTTGTTGTTCACTGAAACTCACAAACAATTGTCTCTTATTATAATAAATCAGTTATTGTGGTGAATCATTCAAAATGACTCCGTATTACCATTTTCAAGTTTGAAGAATCCACCTACTATATACAGTGTGTTTTACACAAGAAATGCATTTTTTATTTGATCCCTGTTCATTTTTAAAAATTGTTATCAGTAGTAAAATATATTCATACAGTTTTAGAACATAATTACAGAATATTCACTTGTGGGTGATCTATTCATTTAACAGACAGACATTTAAGAAATAGTACACCTCTACATTCACGAACCTACTTATTCTGATAGACAAAGCACAACTGTGGAAGGGGAAAATTAGAAGATTCCAACAGGAATAAATCCAATAAGACATGGAGAGTCAGGGTTTCAGGAATATTACCCTAGTAAATGCAATAACTCAGAAATGAAATATATGAACATCTCATTTCCCATATTTGCAACCTGATTAGTGTCAACAGCAGCAGAGGCATGTGTCTGCCCTCTCCTTCACAGTTTGAGAAATTACGTGTAGCTCACGAGTCGTGTGAGTAAGTAATAACAGGCAGAAGCAGGGATCCCATTTAAGACATCATTTCCTGGGAGAATCCTGACACTGCTTTAAATAGAAGCAGAACACAAAAATACAAGTATGGATTTTCTCTTGGTAAATGATAGCTAACCTAGTCTCTAGTCCCAGCGAGATATATAATATATATCGCAGGACAAAGATACAATTTGATTGGAAAAAAAATCTCACCATAAAAGTAATTATGATAGAGAAGGAAATGGGATTGGGAAATGACATGAAGCAGACGCCCAGCACCTACATCTGTGTCACAGCTGATGTCACCCGGCCAGTGACGGACACAAGTATGTGCACACTTTGTTCATAATAGACATATGTATGCTCTCTATAATGCTGTTTTCTGCTAAATACCTTATTTTAGTGTTTTTAAAGTCCATTCATTAAAAAATCAATTTAATACTATAATATATTGGATTTGTTTTTGAAGTTTAATTGATGGTCCTTTATTTATTTATTTATTTATAAAAGCATAAATGTGTTTTTATCCCATTTCACTGCCTGTGTCTTTACTTTACTTTAAAAAACACGTTCTGTGTGAACGAGCCCTTATGCTGTGATTTTTTTTTTTTTTTTTGCAACCAGCAGAAAACACAATAGAATGTGTTTTGTCAGATGGTTGTTTTGTTTGTTTTGCAGTACAAAGCTATTTTCAGTCTTTTTTTATCTCATCTTATTCAATTCTATGAATGGATGAGCTGCTCTTTACTATCAGAAAGTGAGGATGCTGGTGGAACTGAATCCACCTGCTTATTACCATGAAGTGTTAATGCTATATTATGTCAACACTGTTTGAAAGATTGTTTCTTTCGCTCATGACTAGCCACGCTCTCTCTTTTTTATCTCCCTGCTTTTCTTTTCGTGCCTTTCCTTCTCTCCCACAGAGCGCTAATGCCTCACAGTTTACTTGCAAATCACATTTGTTCCCTAAATTGTTCATCACTGACAATACACCCTGGTTGAGAAGGTATGTGTTTGTGTCTGTCGGATATTCTGCACTGATAGAGGCACGATACCCTCTTTAAATCAACAAGCACCTAGTGTGTATTCAGCAGGCCAATTAAGAGTCATTCATTTGCTAATAGTGGCCCTGTAGAGGTCTGAACTGCTCCTGAAGGCTAGCCCACCGTCAGGCAACGCACAAATCTTAGCACAGCGCTAACTCAGCGTAACTCAGCTAAACCCAACATAACTGCGACGCTATTCCTCTGCCCACTCAGCACATCCAGGTCTAAAAAATGTAATTGAATTCATTATTTCTTGTTTTATGACTTCAGCTGCCAGTTTAATTTGCCCAGTAAAAGGACTCTTTCACTTCCCAAACCTCTCTGTATGTGGTAATGCTGATTATCTTTTAAAGGTTTCTCTGGTTGAAATGAATTATTACCAGACACCCAGTTTGGGGTTATCATAACTTTTAAATTTTGTCTCCTATTTTTACCATATTGTGGGAAAAAAGTGTTTGTAGAACATTAAAAAAATGTAACAGTGTGCGTCATTTATTTTATTTTTCGCTGTATTTTTTAGATTCTAAATTACTCACTTTATTGAAGTTTTTAAACTGCTCAACATTATGGACATTTCCTGTTGAAATGTACATGTTTAATGTTTTATTGGCACCAGAATACCATGGATTGAACACACCAACCTGAAATGCAACAAGTGTTTCATGTACCAAATCAAATAACTGTCCGTTTTAAGGCAGTCGTTTTTAAATGGAATGATGAAATGAACAATAAGTGTAAATTTGGCAAATGGTCTAACAGTGTAATTATATTAATTATTTATGCCACAATTGCATGCTGGGAAGAGGTGAATGGGGTTGAACCATGGTAGGCCCCTAAGTCAAATGTATCAATCCAAACTTTTTTTAATTTTACCTAAAATTTGTTTTTAAAAATGATTATATATCATGACAGAAAAGCTTTGTGACATTCATTACTTGTGTTCCTGTAAGTTATTAGTACTTCAGAATAAGAAGTAAACCAAAACAACCATAGTCTAACTAAATCTGGTTGTGATTTCTGCATTCAGAGAGTGCATTTTTGGAACAATGGGAGTTCGTGGCTCTTTCACTCATTTGTCTTGGCAGTGCTGATTTGCAGACGGTGCCTGTAGGCCTCCTGCCTTGGACCGCTGCAGGATGAGGACTCCTCTGGCAAACTGACCAGCTCACCCATCTTCCTGGCTCCAGGGCCTGAATCTCTCTGTTAAATCTCGCTCTTTCTCAGTTCAATCAGGCATTCTTCCATTGCTCTTGGCTTCACTGCTAGCAATGAAATGGCCACAGCGAGCAACAAACTAACCTTCTGCCCTTGCCAACAGAAGCACAATAACAAACTAGCAGAAGTCAGGCTGTCTTTCTTTCACACGGTTTACTTTTAGACTCTTGGATATTGGTGTAAAAATAGAAATAAACTCAATCTTCATTGCAAGAGAAGCAGCATATATTGAACATATTGAGGAGACTGTGGTGAGATTCTCAGTGTCACCACTGGGCCCTGACAGCGTAGGTGGACACATAATGGCACACTATATGCCAATGCCCAGGGAAATCAACCAACTGGTGGGAAGTTTGAGAATATGCATCTTGCCGCAGGTCATTCCTTTGCTTCATTTGATGGTGTGGACGTATAAATAGACTATGGGTCGTAAAGCATGATGACTCGCAGCCAGACACTGTGGTAGTAAATTCACGTTGTGATGATGTCAAGCACAGATGAAATCTAATGCAACATGCATTTAAGCACGTCGGCGCAGTAAACGCATCAGCCCTGACAGTAACGATACATAAACTTATATGAAAGTAAAATATTAAAACAGCAGAATCGTCAGTGCTGAAGGGCCGGTGCTGAGTTCTGGGCATATGGAATATCACATGGATCCACGGACCTAATTAACACTTGACGAGTGGTGTATTTAATTGAATGCAATTGTATGTTGTTTTGATGTTGTAAATCTTCAAAAATTCTGTGGAAGAAACAAATGTTGAACAATATGACAGGGTGGACAGAGTTGAAAAGTTGAAAACAAAGAGAGTTATACAGAGAGAAAACGAGTGATTGTGAATGAGATGGATGTTTCATAGCAGGCCCCGTGTTTATGTGTTTTGCTGTAAAGTTGTGTTTTCGGCTATATGGATTACAGGCTTTTTTTTTCTCTCTCTCTCAGGAGTCTTTTATGGTACAGTACTCAATTTGTGCTTCTTTATCAGTCACAGCGGATGGATGTGCTGACACTGTGTTTCAACAATGTGTGTGCGTGCCTTTATACACAGCAGCGGAGAAGGACAGGCTTAGTTTTAAACACATGCCCAGCACGTCTAGTCGGCTACAGTCCAGCAGAGGAAATAAAGAGGAGGTGAGACAAAAAGCTTCCCCGTGGCTCCAGGCTACAGTTGAAGCAGGCACATAGGAATTCAAAATATCATTATTTTCCAAGAGCATCTATCTCTCAACCCCCATCAACCCCCCTTCCCTTTACAGCCTTCAAAACACCGGCAAAACGCACACGCCGTGCGCTCGGAGGACTTCTCCCTCTGGGCTGGACGGCACTTTTGCTCCGGTTTCCCCTCCCCTCCTGTGTGAGAAATGATGATGTTGGTTTGTGGTTGTCACCTCTCTGTCCTTTGACTGCTCCCGATTTGCATAGGCTGTGTTGTTGCCCGACGATATATGGGGCAGCTTTAAGGAAATTGCGCTTTGGCGCGGGGCCCCTGCTGTACAGCAGGCGGAGAATCGTAAGTGTCAGTGATAGACTGGGCGATATAAATAGCTCCGGTGATGGCAGGATAATGCATGGAGCTTTCTCCTCGCCACAGCACAGGACTGGCAGGGAGACGGAGGGAAAAGCGGGCCATGTATCTTTTCGGGGTTTTTTTTTTTTAAGGTCACTCCAAAAAGCTCTTTGAGGTACAGGAAGAGCCCTTGATTAATTATAATCGTCATCATCATCATCCTTAGCAGGAGCATAAATCAGCCAGACGTCAGTGTGGCTGTGGGAGAGGGGGGTGGGGGAGGGTCCAGTGTGCAGGACTTGTAGCCTGTCGAATGGTTGTCAGTTTTTATTGTGTTTGATTTAATACACCGCCTCGTGACAGCCGCCCCCCTGTGATAGATCCAGCTCCGTCTTGTCAGAAGAAAAGGAGGGTGATGTGCCGGACCAGTCAGTTTAAAGCAAGGTAGATACTATAGGATGACATACATTTATTTAGCATACAGCGCTAAGGAGCACATTTAGCACTCAGCATTTAGGTTTGACTGGATTTTATTTTTCACATCTTAAAATAGTTCAGTGATAATATCCACAATTTAATTGTACATTAGACTTAGACTTAGACTTAGACTTATCTTTATTAATCCTTAGGGATGACTCCCAAAAGGAAATTGAAAATTCCAGCAGCAGTTTTAGCAAGAAAAAAGAAGGAGAATAAACAGAAGACAGTACAAACAACAAAATTAACAATAATAATAATAGTCAAAAAATCAACAAAAAAAAAAAAAAAAAAAAAGACCATAAAAAAGTGTAAGTATTGAGTCCAGTATTAAAGTGCTAGAGCGATAAAGTAAAGTGACCAGGCATTAATGCAAGTCCAGATAGATATATATGTATTTATATATATTGTCCTATCGTCCTCTCTACCCTATTTCCTCCTCCCCCCTAATGAGGAGTTGTAGAGTCTGATGGCATGAGGAACAAAAGAGTTCTTCAGTCTGTTTGTCCGGCACTTGGGAAGGAGCAGCCGTCCACTGAACCGGCTCCTCTGGTTACTGATGATGGTGTGCAGGGGGTGGCTGGCATTATTAATAATGTCCAGCAGTTTGTCCAGTATCCTTCTCTCTGCCACCATCACCATTGAATCCAGTTTCATGCCGATCACAGAGCCGGCCCGCCTGATCAGTTTATCCAGCCTATTGGTGTCCTTCTTGGATATGCTGCCCCCCCAACACACCACAGTGTAGAAGAGGACACTGGTAACCACAGACTGATAAAACATACACAGCAATTTGCTGCAGATGTTAAAAGAGCGTAGTCTCCTCAGGAAATACAGCCTGCTCTGTGTCTTCCTGTACAGATGGCTTGTGTGTGTTGTCCAGTCCAGTTTGTTATCCAGCCACAATCCGAGGTATTTGTATGATTTGACTGCCTGCACCTCAACTCCTTCCAGCAGGACCGGTTGCGGATCTGATCTGGACCTCCCAAAGTCAACGACCAGCTCCTTTGTCTTAGTGGTGTTGAGCTGTAGGCAGTTAGTGCGACACCAGAGAGCAAAGTCCCCCACCAGACTCCTATACTCCTCCTCCCTATCACCCTTAATACACCCAACAATGGCTGTGTCATCTGCATACCTCTGTATATGACACAGCTCCGAGTTGTAACAAAAGTCCGAGGTGTACAGGGTGAAGAGAAGAGGGGCTAGCACTGTGCCCTGAGGGGCTCCAGTGCTACTGACCACGGTGTCAGACATGATGTCCTTCAGCCTGACATACTGTGGCCTGTCCGTGAGGTAATCTCTGATCCAGTCTACCAGAAAGTGGTCCACTCCCATCCTGATCAGTTTGTCCCGAAGTATGGGTGGCTGGATGGTGTTGAAGGCACTGGAGAAGTCCAAAAAAAGTATCCTCACTGTGCCTTTCCCCTTATCCAGATGGGAGTGGATCCGATGTAACATGTAAAGGATGGCATCCTCCACACCAACCTTTGGCTGGTATGCAAACTGCAGGCGATCCTCGGCGTGCTGCACCTGGGGTCTGAGGAGGCTGAGGAGGAGCCGCTCAAATGTCTTCATCAGGTGTGAAGTGAGTGCCACCGGTCGAAAGTCATTCAGCTCGCTTGGCCTGTTCTTCTTGGGAACTGGAACGATGCAGGATGTCTTCCAGAGGGTAGGCACTCTCCCTAGCTGTAGGCTGAGGTTGAAGATCCGCTGGAGCGGCTCCCCCAGCTCAGCAGCACAGGTCTTCAGCAGTCTCGGACACACTTTATCCGGGCCCGCTGCCTTCCTGGGCCGGAGCCTCCTCAGCTGTTCCCTGACCTGGTCTGTGGTGATGTGAGGCGGGGATTGTACTGATAAGGGTGGGGGTGATGTAGTGTTAGTAGAAAAATGTGTAAAGGAGGAAGGTATTGCAAAGTCGGAGGGGAGGTGTGTAGACTGGGGTATAGTGGTATCAGGGGAGAAGTGTGTAGGGGGAAGAAGACATTGCTGTGGTGGGGGTGAGGGTGAGGGTTGGGGGGACAAGGGCATGAGCTGGTTAAACCTATTAAAGAAGTCATTCAGCTCATTGGCCATCTCCATTGTCCCTCCCATAGTTTTTGTCTTTGTGTTATGACCCGTGATAGTCCTCACGCCATCCCAGACCTCCCTCATGTTGTTCTCCCTCAGTTTCTCCTCCACTTTCCTCCTGTAATTGTCCTTAGCTTCCTTCACACAATGTTTCACCTCCCGTTGTGCTGTCCTCATGGCCTCCCTGTCCCCGCTCCTGAAGGCAGCCTTCTTCCTGTTAAGGACAGCCTTGACCTCTCGTGTTACCCATGGCTTGTTATTAGGGTAACAACGGACAGTCTTGATGGGGGAGACCACGTCTGCACAGAAGTTCAGGTAGTCCGTCAGACAATGTGTCATCCCCTCTATGTCCTCTCCGTGCGAGTCGATCAACACATCCCAGTCTGTAATGTTGTAGCAGTCTCTCAGGGCACTTTCAATCTCAGGGGTCCACCTCCTGCTAGTACGAGTTGTCACTGGTTGTTTTTGGACCATGGGAGTGTATAGTGGCTGTAGATAAACCAGGTTGTGATCAGACTTCCCCAATGGGGGAAGGGGGGTCGCTCTGTATGCATTCCTCACATTAGCATACATGAGATCAATAGTCCTGTTGTTTCTTGTTGGACAATCTACAACCTGGTGAAAAACCGCCAAAGTAGAGTCCAAAGTTACGTGATTAAAATCCCCTGAGATGATCATAAAGGCCTCAGGGTGCTGTGTCTGCAGCACCGCTGTGACGGAGTGGATCTTCTCACAAGCAGCGTCTGCGTCCGCTCTCGGAGGGATGTAAACACAGAGCGTGATCACATGACTGAACTCCCTCGGCAGATAATATGGCCGCAGGCTAACGGCTAGCAGCTCGAGATCCCGGCAGCATGAGGATGTTTTTACGGAAATATGTCCTGGGTTACACCAGCGGTTGTTAACATACATAATGAGTCCTCCACCTTTGCTTTTTCCACTTGCCTGTGTGTCTCTATCAGCTCTCACAGCAGCGAATCCAAGCAGGTCCACATTAGCATCTGGTACAAGATGGTTCAGCCATGTCTCCGTGAAGATGAACAAGCTGATCTCACGGTAAATCCGCTGATTGTTCAACGCAGACAGCTCGTCGATTTTATTTGGCAGCGAGTTCACGTTCCCCATGATTACGGAGGGAATCGATGGCTTATAGCGCTTCCGATTCTCCACTTGCTCGGCCTTTAGCTTAGCCCCGGCCTTGCAGCCCCTGGGTCTCCTCCTCAGTTCCGCCGGTATAGAGTGCCGTATCCCGGCTCGTCCTTTCGTGCGCAGAGCCAGCAATTCCTCCCTTGAGTGAGTGAGAAAGCTAACTCCTGAATGCATTTTAAGATCGGAAATATCCATAGGATAAATAGAGCACTTTCTTCGCGAGAAATTAAAAATGAATAAATAAATAAATAAATAAGAAAAAAGTAAATATAAAGCGCTAAAAAGAGCTAAAAGAGCTAAAAACTGAGGAGCTACTGGAGAGGCAGCCGTCTGCCACAGCGCCACAGAGATTCTGGAAGCAGAATAGTGTTGTCAGTCGGGTTTTAGACTGCCGAAATACACAAACACACCGTTGAGTTATGAACGAGAGTTACAGTCACATTCTCTAACCTAAGTTGTTTTCTTATAGATAGTTCACGCACACACACAAATGTCATTTACTCACCTTCATGTTGTTCTGAACCATGTATGAAACACAAAAGAAGATATTTTGAAAGTCAAAATATGCATTTTTCAAAACATCGTCTTTTGTGTTTACAGAAAAGTGGAAGCCATAGAGGTTTGGAAGAACATGGACAGAATTTCCATGTTGGGTGAACTTTCTCTGTCAGTTTTTAGTACACAATCAAATTTTGGGAGTGAGTTTGGTTAGCCTCTGTTGTTTAAATGGAACCACACTGGACAAACTAGTTGACATACTGGGAAATATGATCTATATGTTGTGAACATGGCCACACCGCGATAGTAGTGAGAGTGGTGTGTTTAGGAAGTACCCTGCAGTCTGATTTGGTTTTTAAAACAGCACGGATGGACTTTGCTCAAAATTAAGCTATAAAGCTCCGATTGTGAAGTACTCCAGACTTATCTTTTTTTGAGGTGATTCTCATTTATCCATTCATTAATCAATTTGCATATTTTTTCAGTCAGTCAGTGGCTTAAATTGCAGAAAATGGAATTTAATTAATCTTTTTTTTCATCTTTTTTCATATCTTTTTGTTTTATTCACATCACTTTTCTGCAGTGGATGTCTGTGGAGGTGTTAGGAGCATCAGAGGCAGTATGTGTGTGTGAGAGAGATGTATACCCCCACCAACCTTTTTTTTTTTGTCTGCGTCACACTGACTGTTATGAATATGTACTGTACACAGCTGAACCCGCCTGTGGATTTGTCTTTATAAAAACTCTTTGACACGTCGGCTGCGGAACCACTTCATTTATTCCACTTGCGTAGATTAAGGCTGGCATTACTGGTAAGGTCACACCATGAATCATTGTTACCTTGACACCGGAGCTCTGCCGAGCATGGCCAGGCGGGCGGCAGGTCGGGCAAGCGGGAAAGCAAGCGGGCGTCACACCGCAGAGGCTGAGAAGAAATATCCATCAATGCCTCCATTACCTGCTCCCACGCAAGCCGACACAAGGTCTCCTAGTGGGCATCAGGGGGTCAGTGGGAATGCCTAATAATCGGGAGTGATGGCGGGTGGGGGGTTAAATGACACGTATGTTGGGTAATCCGACAGCATTGTGCTTTTTGTGCCACCTTTGGATCCTGACATCTCTTTTTCTCTTCCTCTGCCACACACACTTGGTCCCACCACCTCTCATATCACAGTCACACACAAGCACTCACACACTTTCGTTATTAGCTTTCTTGTGACACTGAATAGATTTGTCACAGTAACCCAATCTTGGGCCACTGAAAAATGATGAGCAACAGTTATTTTAAGACCTTCCAGATATTCTCAGAATTTGACTGGCGCTGTACCATAATGAGTGTGTATTAGTGCTGATCTCCGCCCGCACAGGGAAGGTGGGATTTATTCCTGTTAGCTCCAGCAAGTTGACGCAAGAACTCTGTCTGTACACTTGTGACCCTGTGACCCAATCTGACCCCCACCAGCACTGTCAGAAACCACTAACTGGAACAAAAGCAAGAAAATAAATTCACATGCATTTAAACTTTCTTTTTTTGTGCACAAGCTATGTTAAGATTATAATATAAATGTTTAGAATAATGTTTTTTTATTATTACAAACTCAAAACGTGACAGATTTTGGAAGTTTGGGTCAGCTCAAGACGTCTGGAGGGAGTATGATATTATGTTATCTCTGTCTAATGTCATTATTTAATAGAAGCTGTGATCAAAGTCACACTATATTCAGTATTGGCCATTTTTTAGTGTTACTTTTAATTTAATTCCCTTTATAGTGCACTCTTTTATAATGCACTCTGATTAATAGTGACCAACATACTGTACATGGCCGAGGCAATATTGCCCACAAACTAATGCATTGAAGTAATGCTAAGTTAGAAAAATAAATAAAAACAGAATTTCCAACTTTATATCACTAGCATTAGCCTTTTACTCTTTACTTTTGTTTTGACAGTGATATTAATGCTATTTATAGAATATGACATTATATAAATATATATATATATATATATTGCAATATAAGTGTATCTGCTCATTGCTATATGTTTTCTAATCACATAAAATGCCAATAACGTAAAATAATTTATAAAGGCTATTTATATATAATTCTTTCTTTGGCACAAGAAGATAAATGGAGGCTTTGATGAACTTTGCTGTCTTCTCACTGTGAACGATCATAGAGGTCTATGTTCTCATTATCAAGGCTCCAATGAGGCAAAGGACTGGCCTTGCTTTGTGTGAGGCTGAGACTCTCAGTAATTCTTTGAAGGCCCATTAGCCCAGCCAATAAAGAGAGAAGAAAATTAATGCACATCATATAGTCGCAGGTCTGTTCTGATAGGGTCATGGACTGCAGGGATAAAACAATGCTAAATGTGAATAATAAAATGAAACTAAGCATATAATAGTGCGTAGTTTGGATAGCAAAATAAATAGGCTTTTTCTAAGGTAGGCGAACAGATTTATCATATCCCATAACTCTGATAGAAACTATCCAAATAATTCAGATACCAACATGAAGGTTGCGTGACATGACTTTATTTTTGAAAACTGTGGGGGGTGGGAGCAGCAAGGATAAACACAGTTTGTTTTGTACAGTGGCTGCAAAGAGCTTGACACCATCAAAATTCAACATTTACATACCAAATTTATACATGTTTCCCATTGAGCCTATGCCATGTTCATAATTGTGCACTGGTTATGCAGTTCCCATCATTTGAATACATTTCAAAGTTTGATTTTAAAGATATTTGTCTACTTTTTTTACAATAAACAACTTTATAATTAAAGCACAATAAACAAAAATACAATATCTGTATCCTGAGACAAAACCAGTTATATATAATGTCTGTGTTTGTGCTGTGTGTGTGTGTCTGTGATATCTCCCAGCGTCTGGTTTGTGTCCCATCATGGCATTGGCTTGTATCTTTTTCACTGGCAGTTGTGAGGAGATTTATCCCTCTTTTACAACGGTAAGGAGTGCACTCGTAACTCATGAATGAACTCCATTACACTCACTCAGAGTCCTGCACAATCCCGCACATCTCCCTGCCATCAATCAGTCTCTCTCTCTCTCTCTCTCTATGTCCCTCCACATGTCCATTCACACCGCCCATCGCACAAGCTCTTCAGGCAATAGCCATCTCATCCCGAGATACAGAAAATGTGATTCTAAATTAAACTAACAATAAAGCATTAATCTGAAGTTCTTGTTGATTTAATGTAACATGAAAATGATTTCTCTGCAGATGGATTCTGGGACAAAATTCAAAGAGGATTAAATTACCATATTGATAGATATGGATATTGTATGTTAAATATTGGTTTAGGACCTTTGCATATGGGCCTACTTTAATGCCCACATATGACAGATTCAAACGAAACTTTTTCAGAGATGACACTATATTTCTGTCTGACACACCACGTGTACTGTAAGTCTGTAGAGGAGACCGTTACTGTACATTGAGAAGGTCATATTGCGTTAGCAGATAAATCTGTGCACTATAGAAACGATCTGCCATTGTCCCCTCCCTTCCATGTACAGAGCAGGGGGTTTGTCATGACTGATTTGCTAATAAAATGAGAAAGCTGTTGAGTCAGCTACAATGCTTCCATTCCACCTGCTTCTCCGTCACCCCAGACACACACACACACACACACCAGATGTTCTGTTACTGTCCGGTTTCAAGTTTTCTGAGACTGTGAGGTCGTGGTTATTTATATCAGTGTTGTCTTTGTACTCACCATACAGAATTACACATGATTCAGCCAGTATTCAACATTCAACATGGCTTCAAAGGGTGATTTTTATTTTTATTTTTATTTTTCTTGCTTTAGTCAGAGGAACCATCATTTTCAGAAAACATTATTGTAATTGTGAAGTAGATTAATATATATATATATATATATATTATGTGTACAAAGTAATTTTATTCAGCAAGGAAGCATTAAATTAATTTTAAAAAGATGCTTTTTTTACATTGAGAATAGGACATTTTTCTTGAGCACTTTTAGAATGATTTTTGAAGGATTGTGAAGACATAGAAGACATAAAATATAGACAGTTATTTTAAATTGTAATCATGTTTTTTTTACAGTTTTTAACAAATAAATACAGCCTTGGCCAGTCAAGTCCCCTTTATTTATCAAGCAATTCAATACATATTGTTTCAAAGCAACTAACCAGTGATAATAGGAAAATGAAAATATCTTCAGTTATTCATCTCTCAAAGCAATTCTTACATCTTCCAGCTCAGTTCAGTTCTCATTTAAAAGCGTCTGTGCAGTCAGATCTATGATATTGCTGAATATGTCCCTAAGCAAGCCAGAGGTGACACTGGCAAGAAACCCTAACTCCATCAGGTGACAGAATGGAGAAAAAAAAACATTGGGAGATACCAGGCTCAATTGGAGGGCCAGTTCTTCTCTGGCCAACGAATGAACACTGTGTATTTTTGATTCAGGCTGCATCACAGGTGAAAATTTGGATCGGGATCGGTAGCTCTCAAATATTCATCCTTTTGCTTAAAGATCAGATTCATCATGCCGGTATGGATCTGAAGCTGGTCATAGGGTCTGTACGGAGGACCTGTCTGGTTCTTGTTGTCTTTGCTGAGGATCTGTGCCGAATATGTCGACGAAGCTTTGAGAGGGAATTGTCTGGTAGACACGGTCGCTGCCACCATCAGGTCCACCATCTGATCTGTATATGGCCCGGATTCGGTGGTAGAGTATGTTTTAATCACAAATATACCTAAATTTGGTTCATTTCATTTAGTCAACAATGTTCTGTAAATACATGTAATAATTAGTATTACAGCAAATGCACGGCCCAACTTTAATAAGAACAAGATGTAATTGAATCTGCTTCTGGAATCGAGACTTTTCCCCTTTTTCTTTCATATGGTGAGCTCAGTCACTAATTAAATCAAGCAGAACAGCCTTTGATAAAAGTGATGTCAGAGTTCATGTAATCATGATAATGGGTGTTTGCACTAACTGAGCCCGCTCTCTTGATTTCCTCTTCATTGATTTGAAACAAGCCTTCCCATTTTCTCTCTCTCTCTCTCTCTGAGAGACTCGGAGTCCAGACACCTGTGAGGTGATTTATCCTGTAAACACACACACTTTGCACCTCAGATGAGGCAGAAAGTGGCGCTTAACCCCAGCTGGCTGCACTTTGCTCACATAAACCAGTGCTCGGCAAGTAAACAAGAGTTAGCAATCCACCCCCTGAAATGAATATTGTATACACATAGCTCAGCTAAGTGTTGTTGTTTATGTCAGTGATGGTGTTTATGGCGCTAGCAAGGCCTCTTAGCGCAGTTAAGTTTCCACGGCATCCCACTCCAGCCATCAATCCCACCTCTCTCTCCATCTATCGCCCCGTACACTCGGGCTAATGCTCAGAGCTCAGCTTTTGCTGCCTACCTCTCTTTTCCTCTCTGGTTTCTACTCACCCACCTTCCTTCATTCCTTCCTTCCAGATGGTGCATTTCACAACCTGCTAGGCACGATCAATCAAGCCCAGATGCAGACTGGGCTATTAAGGTCAGTAATGATCGGCCTTTGAGCGTTATGGGCCCAGCTCCTGTTGTAAAGCCATGCATCAAACTCGCCTTTCCCCGCTCTCCTCTCACGCCCCTTAACAAGCTGGCTTAAAATATCGGCCAGCGGATAGGAAATGAAAAGGGTACAACCTTATCTCTCCAAAGACAGGCCACAGTAGCCCTGAGGTGTAATAAAACTACAGGACTTAGCTTTAGCCAGGAGTCATCTCTTTTATAAGCAATATCTTTCAAAGTTCGGCTAAGCGGTGGACACCCTGTGCTGGATTGCGATGTAATGTATCACATTGTGTGCGTTGCTGCAAGCTGCCTCTGATCGCCGTCTTCTCATCTCGTCTTCAGCCCTACCCTGGGACTTGTGCCTATTATTATGGCCGGGCCTGCACGATTCTGCAAGACAATGGAGCGCCTATGGGGGACGGTGTGTGTTGTGTACGTACATCGCATGTTGGTTATTTGCGCTCCTCTGCGTGATGGTGTGGCCACAATAGTTTGTGTTTATGTTTGCTTTTGCTTGAGGACTTGCCTGCGGGTTCTCGAAGTTGAAAAATGTTCCTTTGTGCTCAAGATCCACGTGAATTGGCTGTGCCTTTAAACACCAACCGTCTCTCTCGTTCTTCCTCTCACTGCTTCACAGACAGCCGTAGCCACTAGCGTAATTTATGATCCACTCTTCGCAAAAAGCCTCTTACCCAGACTGCAGCTGGAGGATAAATCTCGCTCTCACCCCGGATAAAACGCTCTTGTCGTCCATCACATTTTTCTGACATTTATGCCTGGATATAAACAAGGTATTATTAAGACCTGATCATCAGCCATACGAACACAAAAAGCCGGCGCGCCATGAACAGCGTTCTTAATGAATTAACTAATTAATTAATTACGGATCAGAGGGCCACCCTTCTCCGACACACTCCTGAATAAATAAAGGCCTAGCAGCTTTGTGAGTGATGGCACTGTTTATCTCCTGTCTGGAGTCCAGGTGGTGTGTTCCTCACACCTCTATCAATGCCACCAGCCCCGCTAACGTTTGTAAGCACCACATCAATTGCCCTCTTCATACATTAACGGAGGGTTGCCGCTCATGCTCCTCGGGCTCGGGAGCTCTGCCTTCATAACGAGTCCGAATTTCTGTAGAAAAGAAATATTCAATTCATGAGGTGGAAATTGACAACATAAGGAATTGCAATTTTAATTGGAATGAAATGGAAGTCTGTCTATCTATCTACCCATCCATTCATCTTTTATTCACTTTAATTCTGCTTCCTTACAATTTCAATTTCAGATTGTAATTCTGTGAATCCAGAAATTAAATTGTAAATGAAATTTCTTATTTGAATACTGAATGGCACATAATCTTGGTACAGAGTGTGGGAGTGTTATCATGATATGAGATTACATGAGAGCTACCATAGTTGTATCCCATACAGTATATACGAGAAGTGTCTGTCTGCATCCTGCACGCTCACACTGTCAGGTTTTGGGATTGATAACCGCATTTACTTACAGGTGTGAGTGACGAAATGCCCCGTTCAAACATCAACTTACAGTAGCGTCTGAAATACTGTCTGTATGAACATGCAATGGGAGTGAAGGCTGTATTCTCTTAAAGGGATACGCTTTGGCACCATTGACTTCCATGGTAGAATATGAAAATACTATGGAAGTCAATGGTGCCAAAGTTCCAATCGTTCTTTAAAATATCTTCCTTTGTGTGCAGCAGAGGAAAGAAACTCAGACAGGTTTGCAACAACTTGAGGGTTAGTAAATGATGACAGAATTTTCATTTTTGGGTGGAGTGTCCCTTTAAAGGAAATCATGGTGACGGTGACCACTAATATCAAAGATGGTGACGTCCTTAAAACTGACAAAACTTTTGATAATACAAAGTCCAGTCGAGCCAGGAATTCATTAACTGGAGCTGCTCGAGTGGAGAACTAATAAAGCGCTCATAAATCTAAAACCCTCATATCTCAGTTGATGTAGTTGATGAAAACACAAATAAAATCGCAGTAGATACACAATCTCACACTGTATGACTTGACAGACAACAAGTTGTTGAGTCCAGTTCAGTTCACACAGTGCGAGTTTTCCAAGATTGCGGTTGTGAGTCATGAAAACAATCTTTTCAAGTACATTTATTTTATGTTTTGTGAATGAAATGTTTGTATGGCTAAATTATATTGCTTTCTAATCTAATGAAGTATGAAATAATAGCTATTAGTAAAACATAAAAGAAATTATGCAATAGAATACCTATGATAATTGCAACTAAAACCTACCCATACTCTTGAAATATACTGAACTGTAAAGTGAAGTATACTAAACCGGTTGTAGGATTGTAGTGTGTGGAGGGATTGAAGGATGAGTGTGGTGTGGTCAGTTATCTTCTCATTGGCCCAGGTTGGGAGTAGTTGTATTAGACCCATAAAACACAGAGGCACAGAGCAGAAAATTGAGAGCATGATGGCAGTGTCGTGGCTTAGCCTAGGAAGAAGATGAAGCCTCAGCCTAGAGGGAGAGAGTAATCTAGCCTTTCGCCAATGCATCCTGGGAGATGTGGTTTTCTCTCAGTTGCCGTCATGGATCTTATTCTGGTTCGGCCACAAAGGAATCATGGACTTGTTTACAGAATAAATAGTTTGTATCTGGAAACACAATATTTTGGTCTTGACCATGGGAATCAGTCACTGAGTGGGTAATTTGGGCTGGATATACCTTGCACTGGGACTATAGATTCACACTTTTATGAAGCAAATCTACTAGCCCTGATCTATTTCTCTCTTTTTCTCAGTTATACACACCATGCCCACTCACCAGCCTTGTGACTGTAGCCAAACACATATTTTCCATACAATCCCCATAACACAGAGATACTTTCAAACTCCTGCGTTGAGATGTGTCTTAGTGTCTTAGATGTGTCTCAAAAAGCAAGGCATATTTTATTTGTTCAATAAAACCTAAATATTGTTATTAGCACACTATTAGCATGCAGTTTAAAACTCACAGTGTAACAAATGAGTTTAGACTTTCAAGGATGTTTGTCCATTACTCTGAAAACATGCTAATTTACTCTGAACCCTGCACTAGAGACCTGTGTGTGGAGAATGCATTATTATGTCTGTCTGTATACTCATTTGTTTTGTAATTTTGCCATTTTAAACCTTCTATACCTAAACCTAGTGAGCTTCCTTGTTTCCTACTGCCTACATTAGCATAGCATCTTAACCTTAAGTTGAAACCTCATTACTGACTCATTTAGGATGCTCGGCTGATGGGATAATAGACTTCGGCTGCATCCAGAACCATATAATGTCAACATGCGCATGTACCGCATTTGATGAAGAACTAACTTCTAGACCATATTAAACATGTTCTAAGTATGCACATATGTATATGTTCTGATTTGTTAGATTTGTCATGTGGCCTCACTGGATAGTAAAGTGGGTAGACATCTCTAAATCCTTACCAGGAATGGAAGGTTATACTGTGTTTGTGTGTGTATGTATTGTTTTAAGAGTACTGTTTTTTTTCCAACATGCTACTGATTTGAGACTCTTTTTGCATGCTACAGAGTCCTAAAAGCCATAAAAGATTGAGAATTTTTGCACTTTTAGATCTATTCATACTATGCAGTCACATGACTTCCATGGATACCTGGCGGGCAACAAACGCTAACAAAATGGCGACAAACATTGGCCAGCCAGGGGAATTGCAGCCTTGCAAATTTCCAATACTACAATCAATTAACTATTTAGACCATATGTCACCGAATGTTCGAATTAGATATCAAGAAATGATTACCGTAACATACTAACGTACCCGTTCTCATCCCAAAGCGCCATATAGGACGCTTTTGCAAAAGCGTAAATATCCAACGCACATGGCACCCTTTAACGTGAAATGAGACGCAGATATATTTGGGCAGAAGGCGCCCCCTAGTGGTCTAACCCTTACCCAACACCATACCTAAACTTAACCATTAACCGAAGCGTCTCATTAGACGTTAAAGGGTGCCATGTGCGTTGGATATTTACGCTTTTGCAAAAGCGTCCTATATGGCGCTTTGGGATGAGAACGCGTTGACATCACCCACTGATGTTTTCATTGCTTTGAAGCTGGCAATGTCTCTACCAGACTTGGAGTTTGGAGATATTTAACGTTACATATATCTTATAGAGAAAACGTCACCTTTATCGTATAGAGAATCCGTTCTTTAGATGCCGAGAGCTCCATGTCCGCGACTAACTTGGACTTGACAGAGCTGCATGAGTCACAACTTGACTGCTTTAGACAGATAAGCAAATGTACATAAAACAAATCAATGTTATATTAACGTTACATCAACATGATGAAATGGTAGAATATGGTCAGTATGTTATTCTAATATTGATATAGCTTACTGCTAGTTTCGTATAGCAAACAAACTAACTACGTAGTATAACATTATAACTTTCAACACACATTTAAATGCCGTTTGAAGCAGCGCTGCGTTACCTCACAAGTTTAATTTGTCTAATAAACTGACCCGTGTGAGTAATCCAGCACTTGCGGGTAGTTCGGTAGAATTAAATATCCTTATTCCTTTATATCCGTGGGACTTGTGTGTTATATATTTCTCTTTAGCAATCACAACCTGCTTCATACCACTGTGATCCATCAGCTTAACAGCAAGTCCCATCATTCAGCTCATCACTGCGTCATCAACCTACGCCTTTGTTATTGTTGGAAACTGTGCCCTCTTGTGACAAAAAAAAATCGTACATATTGTGCCTTTAACACTGAAAATTATTTGTATTAAAATTCAGGCAAAAGGTCTAAAATATTTAATTAGATGACCATTTTTATCATTTATTTTCAGTAGTAAATTAAAGTAAATATTTCAGCATTTTAGAAGAACTGTATTCCTTGTGTTCTTTCACTTTTGACGCCTTAAAATGCTCACAAGGTTTTGGAACAACAAAGGTAAGGAGATGTGTGCTCAGGTGTGTCTGGGATTTTTGAACTGCCCACCTCCTCCCCTTCTATCAGAAATAAAGACATTGTTCCTGATGGAATATCAGCAGGAGCTCTTGGCTGCGAGCTGAATTAGGATGAAGGTAGGAGGGAGGCTCTCTCTCTCTCTCTCTCTCTCTCTCTGTATGTTTGTGTGTGTATGAAGCTGTGGGGTGATTTGTTGAGCTCACAGTCTCAAGTGTCAGACAGTGTTGAGTGAGTTCTCCAGCCCTGAGCTCTTCCCTCCTTTTTCTCTCTCTCTCTCTCTCTCACACACACACACACACACACACTCTCAAAGGGCCCTTAACTGGCTGGGAGCTGGAGTGTGACCCCTCAGCCAGGAAGCATGCTAAAAGCCAAGACCTGTAATGATGCACCTTCCTCCGCTCCAGTAGATCCAGTGGATAGGGGTTGACCTCTACAGTCCGACCTGTCCCTCTCACTCTTACGTTCTGTCTTCCTTGTCTCTTGACACCCCTCTGGTCTCTCTCATCGGAATGCTGCTGTGTCCTTTATGTATTCACTGTCACCCATATCACTACTCCTAGCGCCACACTCACAAACATGCATGCTCTCCCCCTCTTTCTCTCACTGTTCACTTTCTCAGTCTTGAGTGGCAAGGTGACATTGCATGTCATATCAGCATTCCATGGCAGTCCCCTTTTCTCTTGAGAGTAATTATTTCTTTCGGAGTGAAAGGTTCAATTTGCTATAAAAGAACAAGAGCCGCAGGTACAGAGAGAGAGGGAGGTGGAGGACGAGACGTATCTTGGCTCTTTGGTGTATTCTGGACAGGCTGTTCTCATTGGGGAGTTGAGATGGATTTTAGGGTGAGGGCGGGCAGCAGTGCTTGCTGACGTCAGAAGTGTTTCAGGCCAATGGCTCCTGTGCCAGCCCACATTACATCAGCGCTCAGTGACACTGGGCTGTGGCAGGGACCGCGAGGAGAATGTGAGTCCAGAGTGAGTTGTTTTGTTTTTTTGTGAAACAGCTCATCTTGTCAGAAGTAGCCAAATGACCAGGATCGCACTTTGCGAGAGGTGAATAGTTTCACCCCACAGAGAACAAATGCACTTGTGAACTGGATTCACAAAGAGTGATCATTCGCTAATTATCTTGTCAAACTGTCACCACCACAAGACTGAAATGGTACTTTTAATTCCAAGTAATAACCTGTTCGTGTACCCAGTGGTCTGTCTGCACATGCTTCTGTACTGTGTGTGTGTGCTGAATGTGTACATGTGTAAATAGTCTTTCACATTTAGATTTTGATCTCCAGTTGAGTGCACACAGTGTTAGAACTGACAAGCAACCATTATAAACGAATATACATAAACACAATACACATTTTTTTTAAACAAGTCTCTTATGCTTACCAACATATTCCGATTGTTTAATATGACTAGAGTGAGACCTTACATAAAAAGCACTAATATGCTTCGTAGATCAGACTTTTTGTCACGCTCGACATTGTTGATTGGATGCAAAATTGAAATGATACCGCACAAACCCATGCAAAGTATTCCCCTAATGCTGGTGTTCTTGGCTGGGCCAAAGACATGATGGGCTGCTCATTCTTTTGAGTGAACTTAGGGTCCTTTTGATAGTATGATCATTACATGAATGCTACATAATGAGGTATTTGTTCTACAGTACATATCATGTAGACGAGCTTAATCAATATTATCAAAGTCTTTGACTGTATGTCATCAGTTGCTGCACGAGCGGCTGTATTTGTTTTCAGCGTGAATGCCAGGGAAAACAAACACAACACATATAAAGTGGGAAAGAGCTTTGCGATTGACTGTACAACTAGATTTGACAAAAAAATCTGAGGTATATTTTTTACAGACTGCTATAGAAAGAGGAGCAAATGGATCGCTGCAATTCACAGAAACAACTGGACTAAACCATACCAATATATTTTGTATTGTTATATATATTAACAATTCATCAATTAAATATTTATCATTGCATATTCTGCATTATTGGATGTTTTTTTAATAAACACTGACCAAAAAAAAATACTATAACGTTTTAGGGCTGGACGATATGATGAAGAGAAGTGATCACCCGGATTTAGACTTACCTATTGTATTTATATAAAGCGTTCACAGGCAAATTTGCTTTATGTTTAGGTCTGTAATGCTTTTATTTCCCCGGTGTCGAAATCAGGCAAACATAAATGTCAGGCAACACGATTCCTGGCTGCATGTCAATATCCATGGATCGCTGGATCTTTAGTAAGTTGTTACTATATTGAGTCCAACGTTTAGTTTAAATTGTTCGTTTTAGTCGCATTTTCCCAGTTTCCTCTATTAAATCCAGTCACGCAGCAGATCTTTTGCCACTCAGTCAGGCTGAGGGGGCTGTTCCGGAGGGAGAGTGACGTCAATGCATTCCCTCTATAGGTTCTTCTGTCATACAGTAGAAGCAATCACGCTTCAGGACACTACAGAACGTTGTTTGAAGACAAGATTCATCACAAAGCCATGTCACACTAAGAACGACAATTTTGCCCTACAAGGAAAGAAATCTCATACAATCTTTCTACAAGATTTTTCTTAGGTGGCAAAATTGTGACAAAAATCTTACAGTGTGCTCCAGGCTTTAGAAATTCTCCTAGAATCCCTTCCAGTAAATTTCCACAATATCTTTCTACCTGGAGGTGTGTGTGTGTGTGTGTGCATGTGTGTATGTTTGTTCTCCTGGGTGGGATTAGGCGTTCTCTCTAGACTGGCAGAGGTACTTATTTAAAGCAGCAGGCTTGTCATGGGGACTATTTAAAGTGGAAGCTTTGGCAATTGAAGTCTGTGACGATTCGTAGGATATTTGTGTGTGTGTGCATAGGTATGTCAGTTTCTGAGTGTGTTTTGTGTATTGGTTATTTTGAGATTCTGTTTATTGGTTGGGCTGGTTTGGGGTCAGTTTTTGCCTTCCAAATGTTCTCATATGGATAGTAAAACTTAAGTTCATCATTGAGAAGACCAGTCATTGGTTCCCTTGAGGAAAACTGCATTTTTTAAAATGCTTTATGAAAATATAAAAATGGCAAAAGAAGATATTTAGGGTTCGATACAGAAAATATCATTAGTCAATAGAAAGAAATTTATTGTTGAATGTGGTGAATTTGTTTTACAAGCAGTGATTTGATTGCTGTAGCAGAAGTGTTGCAAAACTGATTAGTTTAAAGATGTATCTTCTCCGAGAAAGTTTTAGCACTTTTAACACAACACTCTGTCAGCACACTAAAAAATTTGCATCTCCTAATTCATTTGCTTCAAAGCACCACCACAAAAAAAAAAAAAAAAAAACACGTACATAAATGTGTCAAAACTAGTAATCGTGGGCTATCTTGCCCATCACTAATAGTTATAAAGCAATCTGTATCTTCGTTTGCAGTTTAATACAACTAGACTAGTCATTTTAGAGATATCTGAGTGTTTCTCTCTACAGCCTATCCAAAATTAATATCTAAAAAAAAAAACACACACACAAAAAACAGCATTCCATAAATTATTCAAACAAATTACAACAAACATGAGAAAAAGACAGAATTTGCATTAGTTAGTTAGTGGGTGGTACATGTTAGATAAATGGATAAATGACAGCAGTGATCCAGATTACCTTTGCTTACTAGGCATTAGAGTTGGTGCATGTGTTCACTTCATAAAGTGCTGTTTGTTACTGGCCATTTAAATTGCAAATCCTATGTTGGCCACTGAATTATAATCTCCTGGCTCTATGAACAATTACCTCCCCTCCCACCATCAGATAAATAAGTGCCTCCTCCTAATAAGCCCCTACTATAGGGAGCTAATGGCTCCCTCATGCTCTTTTAATTTCATTCATACCTTAACATGAGAAATTAATTATTAATCATCAGTAAACAACAGTTTAAGATGCTGGCCACACCATTGTCAGCTAATTGGCTCATTAAGAGTAACATTAGGAGGGAGAGAGGCTGTCGACAGGCCCTGCAGGACCCAGTCGATGCACCTCGTGCATGAAGCATTGATCTCCACTGAGCGTCGCCCAACCTGATTAAAGCTCAATAAAGCCTTTCGGCTGCCTTTCGATGTACAGAACAGCGCCCGTCTGCCCCAGAGACTAACCTGAATTGGAGTCGCTCCACTCCTTTTCACCTTGGTTCCCCCTCTCACCCTCTTAAGGTCCTGGGAACGGCTTCTCTGAAGGTTCTACTTTGGCTGCAAGGCTAAATGGGCCAGTGGAAAGATTAATATTGAGTAGAAACAACGTAAGATACAAAGCATAAGCAAGGTTGAGGATAGTTGTCAGTTACGGAAAGCATTCAAGCGATACAGAATGCAGAGTACACCGTGTTGGGTAACTCATGCTAGACAAGGACCATCTCCTCTGCTGCTGGAGAGTGACCGAGCGCTTCAGAAATGCAGTCTGAAATATTCAAAAGAACCGACAGTAAGTTCAGAGTTGAAAAGCTTAGAACTTGGACAGTGAAGGGGTTGCAATTCGCAAAGGTTTGTGTGTGTGCAGAATGAAAAGCTGTATTTTTTGTTTTCACTCGCAGTTCTTTGCTTTTTTTGTTGCTGCCTGTCAGTCAGAACCCCAGTATCACACAGACAATATAATTCAGAAGTATTTCACATACCAAAGTCATACCACTGCATACCGTACACTGTAAAAAATAAAACTGTAATTTTTACGGCAAAAAAACGGCAGCTGTGTTTGCCAGAACTTTACCGTTAAAAATACGGTAGGAATGTTAATGGTTTTACAGACTTAACTTAAAATTTACAGTAATAAACCATATTTCATTTTCTGATAAAATGTTGATTTAACAATCTTTTGAAAAATTGATATCTGTTTTGTACCATTGTAATACACACTGACAAGCAACAATCATCACAGCAGTGATGAGATTTACATGAACAATCAAAGCTCATCACGACCATTAGAAAGTTAATACTTATATAAAGAAGCTGCACATTAAACACCATCATGGTAACACACATGAAATAAAAAAAATGCAATAAACATTGATTTAACAACATTAAATGTAACATAAAACCCTAATGTACATAACTGATTAGAGAAAAAAAACAAGAAAACTCTGAGGAACTATAGTTATTTCAACAAAAATACATAAAATGTGAAGTGTCACACAGGGAATTGTGGGAATGTCAATTTATGTTTTTTCACTGTAAATTATACAATGAGTTGTTCTTACCGTATATAGTATGGAAACTTTCTGTTAACCAATTAACAGTTTTGCAATGTAGCATTTTTACCGTTAAAATCACGATTATTTTTTAATATATTATAATTTTTATTAATATTTTGAATTCTATTTTTTAGTCATCTTGTTTTGTGCATTTTTATGTTGGGTTTTTTTAAGTATTATTTTGGTTTTAAATATTTGCTATATTAATATAGATGTTGATGAATTAAATTTTTAATGTGTAGTTTTTAATGTTTAATTTTTAATTATACTGCAGCACAGATATTCCACTGTAATAAATCCCACCCATCCTCATACAAACACAAACAGACCCATAAAAAAAGCATTTTCTCACTCTAGACAAACTCATTGAGCATCAGTAAGGGTGGAGGCTTGGTTCGATGTACTAAACACACAGTAAAGGAACCTTTTTGGCTCAGGAGAAATCTGATGTTCTCCAAAAGAATGTGGAGAGATTTCCTGTGGGAGTGGATAATTGTTATTCAGCTGTCTTTTGGATGCATCTGAATTTCATTGGGAATTGCTGGTATGGTACTCAGTTTCTATTTTATGATTTGAGTTGTGTTACATTTTGTGAATACAGGTTTTATTAACTGGCTTATCTCCATCCATCCTCTCTCTCTCTCTCTCTCTCTCTCTCCCTCCCTCAAACACCTGTTCCATCTTTTCTCATTCGCTTGCTCTGCTCAGCTCAGCTCACCTCTAGCCTGTACCTCCTGATCTGATCGAGACCTGGAGCAGGTGCTGCCTGGAGATAGAGACCGAGATCTGTGTGCTGCAATAACTACAGCACTGATCATCTCTGCATCTGCAGACGTAGCTCACATGCACACACATATTTCCACTTGGAGAGCTCAAAAAGTGATATAAAGCTGATACGCACATAAAACGGTGAGAATCACAGGGTGGAGTGTGTCCTTTCAGCTTCCACTGTGTGAAAACACACACACACACACACACAAACGTCCACACAGTTCTTTTTCAGCGTCTGCTGTGCTGTGATATTCAATCAAGGTCAGCAGGCCAGAAAGCTATGGTAGAGCTGGAGGAAAGTCTAAAAATTCAACAACAGAAAATCACAGTATTATCATATGAAAAGCATGCTTCTGTGCTACTTTTAATGAGTTAATCACTTAAATACTGTCCCCCTGCTTTATTATAATTATTATTGTTTTGTTATTGTAGTTTATTTTTTATTTTCTATTTTTATAATACACAATTACATTTATATTCTTCCCGTTGTCCCAGTAGTACTGAAAAATGCAGTCATTGTAATTGTACAAATAGTTAAAATCGCGGATTTTGTAACTTAATCAAATCATCTGCTTTCTGTTGTCAGTAGAATCCGTTTGACGTAGAATGTCGTGGGGATTCGTAAATGACAATGGGCGTCGGGACGCAAGATTCGATCATATCATCTTGTGTCATAGTGGGCGACAACCTACGTCGCGTCTGCGATGCTTCGTGACATCACGACAAAAAGACTAGCATTTTTAATTTTTTTAACGCTCGTTCACGACGGTTACGTCACATGTATGATGTTGACCAATAGGAGCACAGAAGATTTTTCGTACACAACTTTCAAAAATGGTGAAACGGAAGAGAGACGATGGTGCTAACGTTAAAACTAAAAGTAAAAATATATAAGAAAACAATATTTTACCTCAAGTTCTCTTTTTTCTTCAAGCAATCCAGGAACGTGTCCATTGTCGGGTTTTCTTTCTTTTTTTTTTACTTTTTTCTGAACACAGGACAGCCAATACAACACTCACCGCTTCATCCCTTGTTTGTTTACGTTCGTTTCCGGAAGTCACTCGCTACTAGTTTCGCCTTCTTGATGACATCACGCGCACCGTTAAAGACGGCATGCGATGACTGGTCAGGAAGCAACGTGTAGTCTGACATGTGTCTTGTCCACGACACGACAAGATTTTAGGAGTCAAAATCGCATAATCTGACACAGTCACTATCGTAACAGACAAAAAATCATGTAATCTGAACCAGTTTTTCAAATGGTCCAAATGTGGGTTCATTGCTTCACACTCCAGTCCAGGGTATTGTTGCTAAGCATCGTTGTGCTGCTGAAAGACCCATGACCTTTGAAGGAGACACTTTCTGATGCTGGCTTCAATATTACACTCCAAAAGACTTGTAATCCGATTTCTTGATTCCATGCAAAGATTCAAGGACTACATAAGCTATACATACACTCATTGACCCAACAGCCACTTTGAAGATGTCACTTATTTTCCGAGCCGTTTTGCATCGGGTTCATTGTGGTTCTCGTTCTTAAGTTTCCACTCGTCTGCAAGTCCCCTCGGCCCTCCACTCGTCCGTGGTGCAGGAGGATAGGGGGATTAACGGATCAGTTCCCAATTTCCCCTCAGCCAGCCCGGCCATAATCACATCATCTTACACCTGACAAGAGGGATAAATTCCATTAGCTTTTATTAGCAGTAATTATCCCCGGCTCTCGCCCCATGCTGTCCCCATCCCTTCACCCTCTTTCTCTCTCTCTTCCCCTTTTTTCTTTTATTCCTTTTTGTGCTTCTCATTTCTCTCTCTCTCTTTTTCTTTTGTTCCCATAGTCTATGCTCGCCCACTGTGCCGCTCGCCCTACTCTTCTGGTTGGCTTCACCATGGCTTTTAATTAACACCCTCAGTCACAGTCAAGCAGGCTGCTTCCTGGAGCCCTCTGCTCACAGGGCATCCCACACCAGTATCTTACACATACACACACCGTGGGCGAAGGGATGAGACAGGTCACACATTAAATGAGGAGCCGCTGGCTTGTGAAGCCTGTTTCAGTGGGTGCTATCATGCGAGTCCTCTTCTCCCTCTCGCTCTCTCTCTTCCCTGTTGGCTGTGTTTCAGTAGGAGTCAGCAGTGGCTTTATTGGTCGTTATGTATGGAGAAAGTGATCAGGGTTTGCAGGTGCTGCGAGCTGTTGCAGATGTGTGTGAGTGTGAGTGTGTGTGTGTCTCAGGGCTGATTCATGCTGTCGTCCTCGTGAACACATTTGATGTAATTACACAATTATTCCCACTTGCCCACCTGTGGTATGTGAGCTGTGCTGCTCATACTTTGTTTCCCAATAAACACACTCACGCTATTTCGATGTTTACGATAATGTCGTACCCTGCCTGTTCGCTGATTTTTAAGCATCCGTGCTTGTTTCTTCTGCCTCATTCTTGTAGGCTGTTGTTTTGCAGATTTTTTTTTTTTTTGTAGCCCATTCATCTGCTTACACCAACACCAGATAAGGACTGTGAGGTTTGAGTAGACAAGTATCCATTTATATATTCATAATATCACAAATTATATTTGTTCTACTGAAATGTATAGTTTTGTTGATTTTTGTAGTTGTTGTTTTCCCCTGGGATATTAATAGTGTCAAACAGGGGCGTACACAGGGTTTTATGAAAACCGAGGTCCCAAAAGTGATCTTGCTATGGGTGTTCGGCGACATGCCCCCCTGTGAAAATGTATATTTTCCTGATCTACACATGTACATTTTAAGGTGTTTGAAGTACAAAAAAAAAGGATAACAATAGCCAACACATTCTCATCCTTTGGCGTCATTTCGTCGAAATATATGTATGTGTAACATGGCACCCTTTAGCGCCAATATAACATGCACTGTTATGGGTAGGTTTAGGTCTAGGGTAGGGTCTGCGTCTCATATTGACGCTAACGGATGCCAGTCACCTGTATGACGCCTTGGGTTCTGCGTGTTACAGTATATTGACGCTAAAGGGTGCCACCTATATGACAAAGGATGAGAACGGGCTACAATAGCTTTAAAAGCATGACAGTGGGCAGTAGCATAAATGAAGTCACTTGTCGCTACGGATGAATGAAGCAAAATGCGCAATGATAGACAAGCGGAGTGATATAAAAGTTGCTGTGCTCATACTGGTGAAATATTGAAACATTCGAGGACCCATATATATACAGCATATATTTATACAATAATACTATATTGCGCTGGAATTCACACTCGTCTCTCAGCTTCTATGAACATGAAGCCCACCTATTTTTATTTGATTGGTCATCTCAAACATTTTGACATTGATGATAAGCGGTGTTAGTCCACTAAAGCAGCTCAGATGAGAAGGTCGGTTGTCGTGGTGATGTGCAATATCATTGCAGCACCAAAGTAGAGTAAATTATTATACAACCTTCATTATATACACTTTAAAAATTACCGAAGTTTGGACCGCCGAGACCTCAATGGTGGGTACGACCCTGGTGACAATCATCACGTATCACTCACTGTGTAATTTACGAACAGGTCTCCATTTCTTGCTGAAACTGCAAATGTTAAGATGACTTTTCGTGACTTGTTTTGGTGGCTTTCACATATTCACACATATTCACCACACTGACTTTAGATTTAGATATACCTCAGTGGCCGATTTTCACTGAAAGAACTTACAAAATTGGAGTTCCTTATAAAATTTCCTGCCACTGGCCAGTAACATCTTATTTTCTCGCCAAAGCAAATAATAGCTTGTTAATTTTTTGACCATGGCTTTCTAATTAGTAGCTGAAAGCAAAATCAAACATATCCAAAAATGTAATAAACAAACAAGTAAAGCCTTGCTGATATTCCTATTCTGCAGAGATCTGCTGAATTTGTCTGATTCTTGTTCTTTAGATTTTTTTTTTTTTAATAAATATAGAAACAAACTCTAAAAACTTTTGTTTTGTTTTTTGTTTTGTTTTTGTTTTCTATTCTGCTGGGCAGGCACTGAGTCTCATTTACATGCCGCCTTGGTAACGTCTGCTCTCACAGTGTTCCCCCTAGACCATCAACTGCCTACATAAATCTTGCACTTCAATTAGAATTTACAGAGGGCAAAATGGCACAAACAGAGCGGAGCTGCAGAAGTAAAGTGCTGGAGATGGTCATTTCGCCATGAGTGGCATTTTAGGTAGGACATTTGCTCTGACAGACTCAACTGTGTAATATGCCCCCTGCGTAGCATTAGGAAGTGTAAAGAGGCTCCTAAAGGGTGAGGGAGATGCTTTTGGGATGGACATGGAGATGGACGTGCACACATGCTACTCAGTGGCCCCTGAAGTCATTGTGACTGTCATGGCAGATATTTAAACAATCTCTTCATGGTAATGAGCTGGGGGAGATATGGGGGGGGGGTGCACGGCGGGCCCTGAATGAACTCAGCAGGGAAGCTGTACTCATCATACTGTCACTCACAGTGGCTCAGCCTGAAACCAAAGGTCACCAGCACTCATGCCAGCCTATCTGCTGATCATGTGCAGGCAGTGGTGTGTGTTTGTATGTGTACAGTATGTGTGTGTCAGAGCAAAAGGATGGCTAATTAGATTCAGCGGTGGGTGGACGCTAATGACGGCGAATCGCTCCATCCCGCTGGGACTGATATGGAACAGAGCATTACACTGATGGGGAAAACTATCTCTCTCACTCTTCTGTTCTTTCTTCCGCTCATACTCCCACCCGTAAACTCACACTCCTCCTCCTTTTAGTTCTCCGTCTGTGTTGAGGGACTCATTAGAAAACACCACAAAGCGATATCCACTTGACCTTGCTAATTAATCAGCTACATTGTGTTGCTAGTATAAATCCGAGTTCTTCGTAGGACACATCCTGTTGCCTCCGGATTGGCTCTGCGCTAATGTGGCTCCACCTTCGCTGGCTAGATCTCCTGCAAATGGGACAAAATGGTAATTAGTCAGAAGCCAACACAGTTGTTTAATTAATACATCGGGCGAGATGAATTGCTTCATGCCAGAGATGTTATCGTAGTACATTCCGTTCTTTGATGCGGCTCTCGCCGTCTGATTCTGATGACCTGCTCTCTCTGGTCATTAGCAGAAACCCCTATCTCAGTGGATGCAGTCTCTGCCAGGGTCATCTCGCCCTGTTCTACCCACTAGACAGACTGAGAGAGAAGCAGAAGCTCATCTCTGTCCAGAGGGCACTGCATGTAAATGGGCTGGAATGGCTACGCATACAGATGCCTTCCAGGCGGCGGTTCCCTGAGACATAGAAAACAGCAAATTGGCACAGGATGGCTGTGGGTGATGAGTGTGTATTGCTCCGTATAGCACATGGGACATTATTTACAGCCTCGGGAGCCCTATGAATGCCAACATAAGGCCGGCTTAGAGAGGATGGATATGGAAACTGTTTTGCTAGCTGTGTTGATAACAAGACTTTGTCTAATTATAAAAGCTATATTCTCTCTTATGCGGTATACTGTACCTTGACGTTTTGTTCTAAATAGCATGTGTATAGCAATGTGATGAGTAATGTGAAATTCTGGCCAATACTCTGGCCAATATAGGACAATTATTTTCATGTAATAGCTACTGATGTTATAAATCTACTACATACTTTGAAATTGCGAATGCAATGAATGACATCATTTAGTAAATGTGAATATATAAATATTTCTTCAAACGTGTACACTTTTGGACTAAAAGCCATAATAGATGTTTTTTTAGTGAAGCCCTGATCACAAATAAACCAGAGAAGATGCAACTGAATGTATGAAGTCTACTGTATATGTATGTATATGTTATCACAAATCTCTAACTACACTAGTACGAGGCTGTTATAAATCCGAATTTATAACAAGCATCATGGATAGTTAATAGATCATAGCGTCCCTTGTAATCAAGGTAAAGCAAAAATCTATCAATCTGAGAAATCCAAAAGAAAAATAATTCACGCAGAAAGAAATTGATCTTAATCCTTGAGCGCTAAATCCAACAGGATCCACAAGCGATGCCAACAAAGGTCATGAACAGAAATCCACTTGATATCTAATTCCATGAATTACACAGTAAGCCATCAACAACATGTATCAAGAAGTCCTTCTATAAACAGAGATGAAATAACATTAGCAAAATAGCATGATAGCAAACACAAACACAATAGTTATGAAAACGCATATAAAATGACAAAAAGAAATCCTGAGATAGCACAAAAGAATATCTTTGATTGAGCAGGAAACTGTCTTCCTATACTACTTACCTGCCTTTAAACCTCACACTTGAGTATACTAGCGCCCCCTTTTGGTGTGTAGTAGAAAAACATGATAACTGACTTGAGTCTGTTACACTACAGGGTCTCATTGTGTGTCACAAAATGTGTCTCGTTATTCAGTTGATTTTGCCCTCATGACACAAATTAACAATTCACTGTCACTAACCGTTTTTGATCAAAAAATGTGGTAAAATAGCGAAACTAAAATCCTAATTCCTTCTAATGATACAGAGTTTGTCAAGATCAAATAAGAATGCCATTGTGAATGTAAACAGCAACAATCTAGCACCATTTTTGCATCCAAATTAGTCTCAAAACATCTGGCCTCAAAAGATCTGTTCTCAAAAGGGAAATGCTTAAGCAGGATAGATAACTTTCTGATTTCCCTGATGCCATTACAACATGTTCTTTTGATTTGTAGGAGTTTCACTCTCACCTCCTGGGTACACACATCAGCCAGAATAGACCATAGCTGTAAAACTCCCTCTTGTGGTCAGGAAGAGTGTCTCACACACACACACTCATTAATTTCCTATGCCACTTGCTCAAACCTCTCTTTTCATTGGGTATGAGCGTTTTTTGCTTGTATTATAATGTTTGTTTTACTTTGACTTTTAGCAGACCATAAGCCATTGGTGGGGGCCAGCGATTTGTGGGGGATTTGTCGTCATTGTTTTGACAGATTTAGTTACAGAAGCACCGAGATCAATTATTCAGCAGAGCCATGCATGGTTGCAGGATTAATGGTGCGTGTGGCGTATAAATCAAGCAGCAGTCTTGAACCACTTCAGGAGAGAGGAAACAGGAATGACGCTTGTGGAAAAGGCATTAGCGTCCACATTTATTCTCCGAGTGAGCATTCCTAACCTTGAGATGGCACGAGAGCCAGGGACGGTTAGCCTGCTCTCAGTCGCAAATAAAGCCTGCCGTTTTCCAACGAAGCAAAGCTCTGATAACTAACACCTGCACTCTGTCACATTAGATCATCTGGAGTGCGGGAAGCACACCGAAGGACGGAGGCGTCATATCACTCTTGAGCAAGGATAAAACGGGTCGGCCCATATCTGTAATTGGGGAAAGTAAACTGTTGAGGGGATTGAGCTCCAGAGATACTGTATGTCACATAACTCACTCCCTCCACTCCACCTCTTCCTCTGCTTCCTGTCTCTCTAACGCCCTCTTTCAATCACCCAACTTTGCCACTGTCTTTCTTATATCTTTTATCGATGTCTGAATGTCAGTGAATTTCAGTTGTCACTGTGCTGATCGATGGAATACAAAAAATATCCAACAGAGTCAAGGTGAAGCCTGCTACACACCATAATATAGCCCTGTGAAATGGACATTTGTTTAAAGTCCTGAAAAAAAAACTTTTTTTAATGAACAAAATGTGTATTTATTGATTTACTTACTTGCTTAGAAGTATGAGGTTATACTTATTTATTTAATATATTGTTTCATTTTTTATTTATTTTCATGTTTCAAATCCAGCGTAGTCATGTCCATAGGCCAGTCTACGTCTGGGTGTTATGTTTTGTTGTGTGGTGTTTTATTTTATTGTTCATACAAGGTCAAATGTGAGATTTATTTCAGTAAATTGATTAAAATATATTTATTTACTTACAAATAATAAGTATAAACTTACAGGTATTCATTTATTTATTTTTTGTTCTTCAAGGTATTATCACAGAAAAGTGTAGATGTTGACTACTAGAAAAAGGATGAAATGTAAACCCTTATGCTTATTAGGATTTTAAAAAAATTCTGTCATGACAGCTCTCAGAGTGTTTGGTATAGTACAGTAATAGATATGACATTGATATGTTTGGTTTGGTTACGCTGCTGTTGGTTATTTCTGCTGATTCAGAGCAAGTACAGGACTTGCTACTGCCATTACATAAACAACATGCTGCTGCTGTATTGCCTGGATTACATCTATTCAGGTGGAGCTGGGGAAGTTGGGGGATTTCTAAAAGTGGGCTGCAACTACAGCAAACGCTAACCGAGTATTTGAAGGTTGAGCAGTGAGCTCATTGTCTTCTGACACAGCTGGAACCAATCAGCTGTGGCCTATAAAGAGTGATGTAATTGCAAGGAGATCGAGTTATAGACCTATCAGAGTGCACCATCTATATTTTATAACAAACTTTGTGTTTCTTGCTTAACTGAATTCCTAGAGAGCCCAGTGAAACACACACAAATGTTTTGTTTTATCTAAACTATAGAAGCTATGGATAGTTATACATGATCCAAGGTAACCATTTTATTGTGATTAAGGTGAAAAATATTATCCTTTGAATTAGAGAAGGGTGCAGAATTAAGGCCAGGCTGGAGCATGTCGTGAAAAGAGGGGTAGCCATGATCGGGAAGGGAGTAAGACAGAGAGAAAGGCTGTATATTTAGGAGGACAGAATGGGCTTCTGCCCAGGGCAGATAAAAACAGGTTCCAACCACCAGTCTCTGTGAGAGAGGGAACAGGCTCTGGTCCAGAACAGATGCACCACCAAGCCAGCTTCAAAACATCTCATAATAAGTCAGCCAGACATGGGCCTCTGAAATGAAGTGTCACTTCTCATTCTCCTTCCCTTCTGTCTTTCACTTGCTCCTTTAGTTTTTGTATCTCCTGTGTCTCCCTCTCTCTTTCTCATAACACAGAATCTGTCTCGTTGTATCTGTTCTCCACTGTCTGTCTGTGTGTGCGTGCATGTGCGTGCGTGCTTGTGTGTGTGGCCAAAAAGGCCACACAAAGATGGCAATATCTGAAATCATTGTCCTTGTGGGGACCTTTTTTTGGTATCCATGAGGAAAATAGCTTATAAATAAAGCTTATATCCCCCATGGAGTTCCAAATTAATGTTTGGGAGTAGTATGTTCAATATATTAGTACTGCAAAGTACAATATATTAGTAGGGTAATTTAGTAAAATAGAGAGAGAGAGAGAGATAAATTTGATTTTCTTTATTCCAAAGAACTAAAACTAATAATCCTAGCGCAAATAAAGTATTTAAATTATATATATATACAAAAATAAATTAAAAATGATCTTGAAATGTATTATTATTATTGTTCAGAATATTTCCAGACATATATATTTAAAGATTTAGTCACCACATAATTAGATTTTGTACAGCTGCCTTCTACAGACTGTGCACCACGATTTTCGAATAATTGGACAGATTATTGTTTGGATTGAGATCAGGCCCATTCACCTTTTTGTTCTTGAGCCGCTTCAGTGTTAATTTGGCTTGTGATTTGGGAGTAAATTTGACAAGGTTGCTCGGGTTAGTATAGGCCTCTATCAGCCCTTCTAGTTAAGGTCAGACTGATCACTCTCTCTCTCTCTGTGTGAATATCAAGCTGTCCCAAACTGTTCCCAGCCATCTGGATCCTGACTGAAAACCTTTCCACCATGCTCCAAAATATAGCGGCCCCTCTCTGGATGGCATGAGCTCACAGCAACCGATTAGTTGGCTTCAGGTGTGTATTTTGCAATCAGAGCACTGAAGATGAGCCGCCTGAAGTAACAAAAGGGGGCGATGACATAATGCAAAATATACTCGGCTAGGAAAAACATGTGGCCCATTTATTTGTCCGACGCTTCTACAACTAAAAAACGAAAAGCAAAAACAGATGGCAGAGCAATGAATATTACTACTACATAAAACAAACAAGGAAAATTGTCTCAGCCAACATATTAAAAACTCATTAATATGAAATAAACATGCTTTAGACCACCCAATATAAATATGCATTGGATACTCTGTTTTACTATGAATACTGACAAATTACCATTTCACCACCACCAAAGGAATGTGTCTTCTTTACTAAAACACATGCTCATTGCAAACGCTTCACTAACACGTGACGTGACACACACTCATCGCGACCCGTTTAACTGATGCATAATTTTATTTATATAAGTTAGAACGACCTGAACTGCAACCAGTGACAAACAATAACAAAACAGTGAAATAATCATCTAACCACAACCAATTCTCTAGCCTTCTAAACATTAAAATATGAATCCTACTTTTAGCCTACTCAGTAGAGCTGCATTCTTCATGATGTGGGAATTTCGAAATGTGACTTTGCGAAACATTTCCTTAACTAAAATGTTGCTATAGTAGCCTAAAATAATTCTAGAAAGCCGATGTGTCTTTTTCATCGTTAAAATCCATTTTCACATTCATCTTGACTTAGGAGGCAGGATATTCCAGGTGAGTGGGCAGAGTAGGAATTGTGGTTTGGCCTGTACTGACCTCGCTTGACCCCTCCGCCCCAGCCTCCCCATCCCATCACCCCTCCACTGCCTCCAGCCTGCGTTTGTGCGAGGAAGATTAAGCCACTCTGACGAAGCCGTGTTTACAAATATGCAGGCAGAGGAACAGGGCAAGCGACTCTGTGGAGGAATAGAATACAAATTGCTTTTTTTATCTCTCTCAGGGCCTGGGCTTGAGAAAATGTGTTTGCGATTGGTGTTCCTCTGCCTGTGAAGGATAAAGCCTCTGCTCTGTGTTTGGGTGATGGTTAGCATTCATTCTCTCTTTCTCTCTCTCTCTCTCTCACTCTCTCTCTCTCCCATCCTCTCTCTGTACCTCCTGTTCTCTTTATCCCCTCCTTTTCTCCTCCCTCATCCCAGGGTCTGATTTCGCTGGTAATCAAGTAGTCTCTCTGTTCTCCTCTGATGTCTCCCTGACTCGGTCTCTCTCTCTCTCTATTCTCTCTTTTTTGAAAAGACTTTTTATGATTAACAGTCTCTGTGAGCGGCTGTCTGCTCGTGCGGGAGCCGGCAGAAATGAAGAAAGCATATACATCAAGCTGGGAGATCTATAACTGTGTGCTAATCACTGCTAACACAATTATGCAGAGCTACAGATTCTCCCTGGTTTATACAGTCACACTCCACATTCCTATATGTTTGTTTCAAAGCTAATATTCTGCCATCATTTACTAACCTTTATCTCGTTCCAAACCTGTATGACATCATTTTTCTGCTCAACACACAAAAAAAATATATATAGATATTGAATGTTGGTAATCAAACAGTTTTGGTTATCATTGACTTGACACTGCAAAAAACACTAATAGTCTGGTAATTTTAAGCCAAAATTGGGGTCAACCTTGAACAAATTGCAACAGAAGCAAACTCAACTGAAAGTACTTCTTCCTGTATTAATGTTCATGGGTAGCCTAAACATTAAGTTACATTAACATTAAGTCTTTTACTGTTATATGTCAACAAGATATATATAAAAAAAAACATTTTCACCTGCTATACCCAATGTTTAGATCTGTTTGGGTAATTATGCAAATTAGCCAATATGTAATTATATATGGCACCGTTTGTCCCTGTTAAGAAAAATTTCTAAATACTTGTAATACATTTTTTGTTTGTCTTGATGTAAGTAGTCAACTCAGTGATTTTCATGATAATATCTAAAGGTTAAAATTTTTACCCTTTTTACGTGAGAAAAAGAATGAATATGCATGTAAATGGGATATATTTGGGTCTTTTCGAAAGGTTCCCCTAATGGGATTCTGCGGGGCTTTTTTTCCCCCTTAATCAGGAGGACATATTGAGGATACAAAATCAGTTGAGTTTGTTTCTGTTGCAATTTGTTCAACCTTTTTTCATAAAATGTCTGGACTATAAGACAGATATCTTATGTTATGTTCTGAGGGGAAAAAAAGTCATACAGTTTTGGGATTAATGAATGGTGAGTAAATGATGACAGAATTTACTTTTTAGTTTGAACTATCCCTTTAAATTTTTAATTAAATCCTTTATATTAATGTTGAGCCAGAAATATATGCTTTTCTGGATATGTTAAGTTCATTTAAACATTAAAAATGATGTTTCTCACTAATGTTTATGTACTGTATATGCCTTTCTTTTATCAAATATCCTTGCTTTTTTATGTACAGCAAAAGTAAAAGGGACAGATGCTATTGAGCTCCAAAAATGACAAGTATCATTATATAATCCATATATATATAGTCGTGCAACTCATATCATATAGTCCGTGCAACTCATGTGCTATTTTCCATGTGCAACTCATGTGTTTCATTTCTGACTCCATATGATAACTTTTTAATTTTGTAACTTTGAACTTTGCAATCGGCACAAATAACAAGTACATTTTTATATCAAATCATATGGCTTCTGAAGGTTTAAATTTATCACAGAAGTTACATTAAACACTTTTACTGTCCTTTTATTGTGTGGGTGAACTGTCCCTTTAAGTTTCTTGTAGTGTTGGGTTAAACGGTTTAACCCACTTTCCATATTTGACACAACCCAGTCATTGTGTTTGTGTGCAGAGCGTTTGTTGTGAACATTTGAAGCTGTTCAAAAAGCATGAGAGCAGTTTCCCCAGGGAGCAAAGCTTTGTGCATAAATATTTAGCACAAATGGAAATAAAACAAAGCACTGCACGATCTGAAATGGTATTCATGCAAACCAGCCTCTGATTCATATTCAAAAGTCTAATATCACTGTGACATGTTTACGAATCACTTGCTCTCTCAAATCTTAATTGCTGATGAATCCAAGAACTTCAGCGCGCTGAAAAATATCTGCTGTTTTCAGATGACCCCTGACCTATGACCCACACAGGAGAGACTTGACCGTTCATTGACTGTCTATTAGCTTGCGTAATGAAACGGAGAATTCGATGAATAACGGCCTGCTCCAGCTGATGGAGACACAGATTCATTATTCAGCTCGCTGGTAGAGTTCGGCCCCGCCGTGGGCAAGGATCAGGAAGAGGTAGAGTAGAGAATGGGATCTCAGACAGGGTGATGGTGTGAATGGAGGATGAAGAGAGACAATTTCCCGATACTTCAAAGTTTTTTTCAGAGGCTTGAAGAGGAATTATCTCTCAATACCCCTGATATTTTTGACAAGGAACAGAGTGCCGAAGCCTTTTCTCCTCATATTTAAGAGATAAACTCTCTTCAAAGCTTTCATGAAAGTTTCTGTACTTGTTATATTAGACACCAACAATCCCTCCCTTCATGCAGCTAATCTCTCATTTAAACTTTCTCTCCTTTTGATTCCAGCGTGTAAGAGCCTTTTCGTCAATTTGGCCTATAACCGCAAATAACCGAGCTCCGTGGAGTCCCAGAGGCCTGCGTTCTTTGTGTTAGGAGCTCATGCATCACAGAAATATGCCATTTATTTTTGTTGCACCCTGACAGAGGAAGACACCGAGCAGATGAAGGAGGAAAAAGGCTGCCTGTTGCACATGGGTCTTCATGAATCATGTTTCTGTCCGCAGAACTCTGGCCAGGCTTCATGCCCGAAGTCACTTTGTCAGACAGCAGGACTTAATGGGCTATTACGGTACCCTTACATTGTGACACATCGAGACTCATAGTAATGATGGCTCTATCCGCTCTGAGCCTGCTCAGCCTGAGGGCTGATTGGGGTTTGGAGGTGTAAAAACACTTTTAGACAGTGTATGTTCATCTTAGAAGGATACCACTTCCACCTTCTGTCAACTAATGATGTGATAGATCAACAGTCACCACACCACCTCTACTGTACACACGCTTCAGTCTGTCGCCGTTGTCGTCCTTGACGAGTCGAGAGCACTGGAATGTTCAGTATTCCACAAATGCGCGTCATGTGTGAGAGTGTGCTGGGGTGTTAGTGTGTAGAGGAGCAGAGGAGCACGGGGCTTTTGCCACCCCGCCATCCCATTACCTCAGCCTGCTCCGGCAGGGCTTTAACCTTGGCAGGCAGGCTGGAGGAGAGAGGGTAATTCTAACCTTAAAAACCTGCTGATTAAAGCTAGTTTTGTGGAATTCGATTCCACTTAATGCCTTTGGCCCTGAGCCCAGAGGCCTGGCATTAACATCAACAGACACTGTGTCTTCTGCCCGAGAGACGTGATCAGGCGTGCACACACACACACACACTCGCATTTGTTGTACTGTCACAGACACGAGTGTGGGTAGTACACACACCATTCCTGCTCCTTATCTCTTTTTCTTTGTGTGTGTGTGCGTGTGTGTGTGTGTGTGTGTGCAATGATATTGGACAGCCTTAGGTTTACAATATTTCCTGTGTTATTGTTGGCTTTGTGATATTGATGTATGGCTGTGTTTACTTGTCCAGCTCGAATAATTAATTCCCCCTTTTGGGGTCTGTGTATAAACTGGTTTTGTTTATTTACAATGTGCAAGGTATTTTTAGAAACCAAATTACCATGAGACTTTCTTTTTTGTGCAGGCCGCTTTGTCCCCCTTACCTTCATTTATTTCCACGCATCTGAAGTTTGAGTTGCGACAGCAGAGCTGTTGTAGGATAAAAAGGTGGCTAAACTCAATGAGATGATAATGCTTACTGGAGATGATACTGCTAACGTCATACTAGTAGATGATACTAGCAGGGTTAGAATTTGAAGTGAGGTAGCAAACATTGTGGAGAATTCCAATTTATGTTCAAAGGATTGTTCACCCAAAAAGGAATGAATTTGGGGGGGTTGAACTGTCCCTTTAACAAAGTAAAAAAAAAAAGTTTAAATACGTTTTTTTTTAAATTAAAATGTTAAAATTGATGTGAAACGGAAGTTGAGATTGTATTTTTTTTCCTTGTCGTGACGTATATCCGAGTGAAACGGCGTCTGACATTAGAAAAAAATGTAGGGCAGGGCTTGATTTCGTCCTTCGGGAATTGATTGGATCGTTGGAGGTTGGGCTTTGCAAACAAAATGGAGGCAGATTTAAATGCGATTCTCTGAGAGGCCACACCCTCATCGGATCTGGCCACACCCTTTCAAGAGAGGTTGTTTCGATGGGAGAGGGAAGGGCACTCTATTTGGTTAAAGATTTTAAGAGTACATTATTAAAAAAAAAAAAAAACAATGAAGTGCACCGATAAATCATTTATAATAACCACTACAATATTACATATAAAAAGAAGATTTGTCAAATTTGATTTCATGCCGACTTTAAGGTATCATAGGCATGACAGACAGAAATGTCACCTACGGTATAGATATTTGTTCTTGATTTATATTATAATTCTTTATATTTACTAAATGATTTTTTTCTTAAGGTGCCTATATGTTAAGAAAAGTCTGTAAAAATAGGGCACAATGTGCTCTGCTAATGTAATGTGGAATTTTCGCATTGTGTCATGTGTTTTAGAGTTAAAGAAAATGCCTGTTAACCTAACAGATAGTGTCCTGCAGAAAATTACCCGTGCCTTTTCCATTTTTCTTACAATTCACAGCTCTGCCACACTTTGAGCTGCAGAAGTCTTGGAGGTTATCAGTGTGTAAAGAAAGTTAGGTTGTGATTGGCAATGTGGCAGTCTGAGTCTTAGCGACAGCCTGTTACTGCTTCAACTAGCCATATGGGTTCAGCAAGGTAGATATAGACCCGTTCTCCTTGAAAGAGGCTGAATAACTTGCAGGACTGGAGACATATGTGTCTTTACCTCAGGCTCAATTCACAGCCCTTAGGCAGGTCTACTTATAGATGCCTGATTGATAATCCAGGAACTTGATCTTCTTAATGAAACGGCGACTCTGCAATAGATGTGACAGCACATGGTTTCATAACCAGGACATACTCATGGTTTTCGTTTCATGTATGCACATAGTTATCCAGATCTGTTCAGTATTGCTGAAAGAAGAGTAAGGCATGACAAATGTACATGTTCAAGTGATTGGTAATAGATTTGTCTTGATTATCTACAAGGTCTCGGCTCACTATATCACTCTACGAGGCAATTCATCAAGTTGTCGCCAATGCGCTTTCAAATTGTATGATTGAGTATTCCCAACTGGATTCACTGTCTGATAAATTATTCCTTGTGTAGCGAGTGTTATAAGACAAAACTCTATCAAGGTTAGCGCGGGGTTCGTTTTAGCTGCGATACGAGACCAGAGAAACACTGTGGTGTCTGGTTTCCTTCAGGGGCTTAAGGGCCTCAATCAGGGTTGGCACAATATTTAATTTGATGCAAATGAAAATGAGGCTGTGATGTATAGAATATGAGTCTGTTTAATAAGGCAAGACAGGCAAAAACCATTTGTTTTTCTCATGCACTGAACCAGAAATCTCCATTTCAGTAGCACTTTTAGTTTTATCCAGTTTTATTTCTATATCTATATTCTGAATGAGTTTCCAGAGGGGTTTGTTTCTATAGTATCATTCCCCTGATTTATATGGCATTTTATTCCTAAAGGGGGATTTCTTTTTTTCTGGCTGTTGACAGTATTTTTATTTATTTATTATCATTTAAAAAGAAAGAAAGAAATATCAAATATCCCCTCGTAAACCTTTAATATGTCAACAAAATGAGACAATTTTACGCCAGACTTTATACAATGTTTACATTTCTCTTCTGAAAATGATTTCAAATTGGTGCATATTTCATCAGATAATACGTAATTTGCATATTTAA